>NC_091536.1:19550806-19852580 GCF_042242935.1 Bactrocera oleae | reverse complement strand
TACATTTTACACTTTAAAGTTACGAATGTTGATTGTATTATATATATTAAAACTATTTAAAAATTATAGTGGTCACATCAAAAATATAAATAATAATATAAAACTCGTTTTGTGGTTTTGTACTTAAGCTTAAGAAACCAATCAGCAATGTAACTGGAGATCCAACTCTATTACTAATGAGAAAACAGTAGCACTAACGAAAGTAGAGCAAACAACTTAAACTTGAACTTTGTTGAGTATAGCAATAACTCACGGTTTAAAGATTTATCAAGTATATTTAGTATACAATTAGGCGTTTGATAAATAATATAACATAAATACCTATGTACGCCAACTACACTTATATTGTAGCTATATTAACTGCTTATCAAATTAACCAAGAAAGTGTTAATAAAACATCCTGAAACCTCGTAAAATAGCATGTTCCGTTACCTAAAAGTTTAATTTGAATACTGATCGTTGCCTACAATTAGGAGCATTAAAAAATAATATTATATACATTTAGCAAGAACACATACCTAATGCACTGCTAATTAGCTTACATACAATAGTAAAAGAGCATAGGCTAAAACCAACAAAATATGGGGCCAAATGCTTGAAACGAAAAATATAGTCCACCAAGAGTAAGCAGCAAAAAAGTGTAAGAATATGTCTTATATATTCTAATTCTAGCAATAAAATTACACTATTGGGAATGAGTGTAATATGATATATGCTATTCGTGATATTGTTTGACTCAAAATCTCATTGCTCTAAATACAGCTCGTAATTTATTTATTTTTATATAACAAGCACCTGTAAAAGTTTCTACAAATATTGCTTACAATTAATGCATTATTAATAGCATGACATATCTGAGAATTTAATGAATTGTGACATGTGGTATATACATTAGAGCGGGTCGATTGACAGGGAACCAAAAAAAAACGGATAAGGAAAATGTTCTACGAATCATACTGAACAACTTTGCCGAAGAAACTATGAGTCTAAACCCGGCTTCGAGCAAGCGATTTTTAAGGCGAAGGAATTATAAAAATTTGTTAGTCAATTTTCGAGATATCCGAATGAAATTTAATACATAGGTACATTGTGGTATTCTACTGATCAAGTAGAATCGGCCAATTCAGACTGCTATAACATATATCTCCCATACAACCAATTATTTAAATTTTTATTTACCGGTGCGCTGCCTTTAATTAAAAAAGCTAAGAGCACCTTATTTTGCAGAATCGCCTTCCAGTACATACTTAATACTGACAATAAAAATAAAGAAAATCGGACACCTATAATATATACCTCCCACAAAGAGATAATAATATAGCTTCTATACAGCTATATTAAACATGTATTAACCAACATTTTACCAACTACTTTTGCTTATCCTGCATTGTAACTGTTCTTTAAAAACTAAGCGTTTTTCAACACTCCTTTTCAATTTGTTCGCTTTCCTAACCGACAAACTCGTAAATCAAACATTTAGCTGCAAACCATTTTAAATTGTATTCAAATATTAATACAACTCAAAAGATTTATCACTTATGCATACAAATAAGTAATACAATATAAATAAATAAACGTGTACATACATATGTAAACGCAGTAATTTAAGTAAACATTAATATATAGTCGATTATGGCCAAAAAATAATTTGTATTTGCGCCCTGCGGTTTATAGGCAATTTGATTTACGTCGCCACAAACTGTTGACATTTATAATAGCGGTATTGGTTAAGCGTCTAGCGCTGCCGTTGTAGCATGCCACTGTCATAATAGCAGCCGCAAACCCTTACGGAAGTTTTACTAACACAAAATTAATGTTCATTACATATTTTGCATAAATTTTATGCTCCAACTCTTACGAATGGCAGTTGCACAGATTTGCGTACATACATTTGCCAACACATATATGTGCATGTATGTATGTGCGCTAAGTATCTATCTATGTGCTTATGCAAATATCGTGCATATTCTTTCTGCTATTGCCGCTTAAAGTAAATATATAAGCAAATTCAATGCAAATTGATTATTCTAATTTGGTGTTTAAACCGCGGACTTTGCGCTCGCATTTGGCAGCCACATAAACGAAAGCACACACATTAATCATAACAAATGTCAATAAAGCACCGTTAAAATAAATGCAAATCACACAAAACTATGAAATGAGCTAAATAGACAAGAGTCCAAATCGACAATAAAATCGCAGAAGAGACTAGAGCATTGTCATTGCATGCCTACACACTTACATATACATAGTCATATATGACCAGTGGCATTAAAAGATAATGTAGCAGATATCTAATATTCTAACTCACATAACGACTGCACGAACGACGCTGCACACCTGTTGCCGAACACTGAGCTCAGCTGTACGCCATTTCCTTTTTTATTTATTCAGATTTGCTTTAGTTTAGCGATCGCTTAACCTTTATTGTCTCAAAACGTTTCCTGTGGCAAGCATCTGTGTCGAAATATTTCTCATAATCAAGAAAGGTACATTCCATAGTTAATGGAAAGCTTAAAATATGAATTGTGAAAATAAATTTGGAGATATGAAATATAAACTGCTTATTTTGAATTATGAATAATGATTTATGTGTGAAGAAAAACTAAATATGAAATGTTAAATGTGGTTTACGAAATGTGAATTATGAAATTAAACTTGAAAAATTAAACTTGAAACATGAAAGTGGGATATGAAGTATAAAACATGAAATATAAGATATAAAAATAAAAAATGAAATATGATTTATGAAATTTTAGATATGAAATATGAAATATGAAATAAAAAATATAAAATATAAAATATAAAATATAAAATATAAAATATAAAATATAAAATATTAAATATAAAATATTAAATATAAAATATAAAATATAAAATATAAAATATAAAATATAAAATATAAAATATAAAATATAAAATATAAAATATAAAATATAAAATATAAAATATAAAATATAAAATATAAAATATAAAATATAAAATATAAAATATAAAATATAAAATATAAAATATAAAATATAAAATGTAAAATATAAAATATTAAATATTAAATATGAAACATGAATTACAAATTATGAATTATAAAATATGAAATGTGAAATATAAATTATTATATATTATATATATATATAATATATTATTAAATATAAAATAAAAAATATAAAATTAAATATTAAATATTAAATATATAATATATTATTAAATATAAAATAGTAAATTTTAAATATTAAATATTAAATATTAAATATGAAATATGAATTCTGATTTATAAAATTTAAAATGTAAAGTATGAAACATAAAACATGATTCATAAAATGAGAAATAACGAATTTAAAATATGGCTTTTGATTTTTGAAATATGAAATAGAAGATATAAAACGTTATTTATGCAAAATGAAATCTAAGATATAAATTAAGAGTTTTTTTTATCATTTTTATTACCACAAAAGAGACCTTCTCTTCAGCGATCGATGAACTGCCTCAGCAAATTATGACGTCACTTATTTTCTAAAATAACTTTTTCCAAACTACTGAAATATCTTACCCATTGCGATTTTTTGTAAGACTATAGAATAATTACCTTGGAATTTGCCCCGAGTATATAAAGTACATATATATGAATAGCAGATTGTAGGTTTTTGCCATTATTATTCAAATTTTCGGCTCTTTTTGTAATGCAAATACTCATTGTCATCAATTTCACTTACAAAGCCATTGTATTTATGAGCAATGTACTTAAATGATGAAGTGAGTAGAACACAGATTTTTAGACCACGTGTCCTCACTGAATTTATGGCATATGTTTCATGATTTATGAGTTTAACGTAGAAAAAATTCAGTTAAAATGTAATGATGGCATAAAATCATGCAGTTTGTCAAAATTTTCAATAAAATAGCAAACTGACTTTCGGAAGCGTGTTCAAAAAAATATTATAATGAACTCCTAAAATGGTATTTCAATTACGACACTTAAACTGGCTTACATACAACCTTATTAAGTCAAATTAATTTAATATGTATTTTCATTGTATAAGTAATCATACAGGGTATATTCCCTAAAAATATTAATTATATAAATATCATTTCAGCTATAACCAGCAGACAAATATTATTAATTTTACAGTGCTTTCAACACCACTCGCTGGCAATAACTCGTTGT
Source organism: Bactrocera oleae (assembly GCF_042242935.1). Lineage (NCBI taxonomy): Eukaryota > Metazoa > Arthropoda > Insecta > Diptera > Tephritidae > Bactrocera > Bactrocera oleae. Next base: position 19,848,418 of record NC_091536.1, on the reverse strand, counting down.
TGTTGCCAACTCCAATTCAGTTGCACTCGCTAATAATATATTTCTGAACAAATGGAATAGCAAATATTTACTCAACTTTACAAAAGTTTAATAAATGATCGACAATCAATACGCTGATTAGTTGCACTATGATGTTGTCGCACATTGCGAAAGCAATAAATCTTAATTGGCTATGAACTTGATTAATTAATTATAATCAAAATTGTTGATTTTAATCATTTACACCCGGGTGTGTCCCAATCAATAGACAATAAATGTACCAAAGCGGTAGCTAAGGAAATTAATAATTTAAATTATGCAGACACAAATACATATATGTATACGTTTGTATATATGGGTGGATATATAAACTTTACCCACGACTATCAGTTTACCGCAACAACGGTTTGATGACAATTTGTGCAACTTGCTGTGGCAATATTGCAACTCACGCAGAGTTATAAAAATAGGCTACATAAAAATGAGAGAAAACTTCATAGTGTCCAGCTGTTGACTGTTTTCAATTAGCATTTATTTCAAAACTGGGTAGCGAGTATAGCATTCCCACAATTAAATACTTGAAGTAATGCGCAATGGAGGCGAACATGTCAGTTCCGCACGTTGGACTAGACGATTTCGATTGATTTGTATGTGTATGTATACAAGTATATATGTATGCGTATGGGGAGTTCGAAAAATTCGCCGCAGGAATAGCAGATTGTGTGATGGTATAAAAAGTTTTAAATAGTTGTGGAACATCCAATCGGTTAAAAAAGTCTAAGTCTTGAAGTAATGAGAGCCATGTAAATGCAATAGTTCACCAAAGCGGAGTGGGTTAAGGAGCATAATCTAATAATGACTACGTTTACACAGTTAAGTAATTTCAAACCACCATAGTGGAAAAAAATTAAAAAAAAAAAAAAGTTTTTCAATCAAGCAGAAGGTTTTACAATTAGTGGCCTCATTCATAAGTAATTTAGATTTATTCTAGGTTTACACCTTATAGTCTCTAATTATTCTGAGGGTATTTTGCCCGCCCCTTATGTATAGCTATATAGCCAAACTTCACGCTTTTACCACTGCGCAGCATTACCATTGATACGCTAAACACGATTTTGTAGAACATTTTGGTTCGTTTGTAGATTTAGGTTTGTTATTTATTTTGGTTTTTCTGCACAAAAATGTACGTACAATAATCACTTCATTCTGCTGTGACCCGTTTAACGATACTTATGGTGGGTGAAAAATACGCTAAACCTGTCATAACGCTGACATAATACGAATTCGCGAAAACCCGACTGAAATGATAACGGACAAATAAAACTTGTTGGTAGGAAAACTGAAAATTATATATACATACACATGCATAGTTTTGAATATGAGTTCTATGAAAAATAACTCCGAATAGAATTGAGTCATTCTATGACCAATTGAATGCAGTTGTACCCCTGCAGGAAAGCCATTGAATGTAAGTCTTGTATGGAGGAATGCGATGCAGTAAATTATCTTAGTTTTTTTAACCCGTAAAAAATATTGTATTTGACTTTGGCAACTCATATAAAACAACATTTTTTTTTAAACATTTTTTTCAAATGTTACCTGCAATTAGGCGCATTATTAATAGAGTTTATATACTTGTATGTAACTAATATTTCGTGTTACATAAAAATGTGGACTTAAATGAAAAAATCTTTAACTTAAAATCGCATTTGTAGATATAAACGGTAAATATTTAAGGTAATTAATATACTTGTAAGGTAATTAATTATTTAGGGTATATATAAGGTATAAGCGATCCTTAAAGTATATATTAATATTTTCATCAAGCAATAATTTCCTACCGATCTCACTGCTTGTGCACCAGGCGCTTATATGCAATGCATATGACTCATTAACTCAGTTGAAACGAGAATGTTGCTGGCATTCAATTATTCAATTCCAAAGCTGCCGTGTAGGTGTGTTTTTATGCACAGCAACAGCATCATAAGCAATAAGTGGATACGATTTTCGGTAATTTACACCACCAATGCAGTAATGAAGGCGAACGCCACCACATTTGTGGCATTTATGATAACTCAAATTAACAATTTCGGTTACGGAAAATTACATATTAATTTAACTTTAATTTAAGCCGAAATTATTTAACAGTAATAAGAATTTGAAAATCATTGTGCCAATATGGATTGTGAATCCACTTAAAAACCACACGTAAATAGATTACTTGAGTAATTTTTCATTAAATTATATTTTTAGTTGATGATCATGCTTGGAGTTTTCGAAATTCAGACACTCGCCCCCATTTTTCAAAGTCATACACCACAGAGTGCAATTCCAATTTTTACAAAATATACTGAAATTCTTGCACACAAAAACATTTAAATTCTTCAATTTAAACATTTAGAAATTTTAAAACATTTGGAAGTTTTCAAAAGCAATTAGATAACCATAGTTTTTCGATTCTCAATTTGCAAGAGTATATACATATATATAAGTTAAAATATTTAGCCATCACTGTAAGCAAAATATTCAGAAAAAATACTGTACTAGCTCAAAAAATTAATGTGCAAAATGTGGCAACTACCACATAATATGGCATTATCAGTAGCACACTATCAGGCGCATGTGCCGTTTTGACATTGAATTTGTTTACAAATTGTAGCAAGTTGTGACATTTGATAGCCGCTCATGTTTACGTTTATATTATTTGCAATAATATGCTCAAAGCTTCAAATTTCAAAATAAAGAACATATTTAACATGAGTTTAGAAGACAATGCGCCAAAATATAGGCAACATATATTTAAAAAAATTTTCACCACTCAGATGTGTGAGGAAAAAGTTACTTTATTTTACTATAACTTTATAAATAGGATGTATCTATTTGACTAAAATCGGAAATTTTATTTTGCATTTTCATGGCGATAAACATAGAAGCAATTACTTGGGAACTAATCATGGAGCAATTGTTCCCAAAAGTATACAATTGTAAATAAGCATAAAATTGATGGGAAATGCGAAATTTTTGTTTCTGAGAACGTTAGTATTATATTCGATGCCTATTTAGGAAGCATTATCGCATGTTCGAAATTTCAATTCAATTTGAAGACATTTACTATTAAGAAAATACAATGGCTCATCCTACACATATGAAGCTATGAATGAAAATTTTCTAAAATATATAATTCTTTATTGCTTTCAAATATTATAAGTGTTTTTTTATGCATGCTGCTTATCCTTATTATTTTTATTGTTATTCACTTCAGCCATTTGGCAACTCTGGGCACTTAACATTTGTACATCCCCCGTTAAGAATACGATTGTAAACAAAGCACTCTTGCTCTCTACGGCATTCTGTCACACTCAATTTTTGTTGCGCGTGCTCTCGCAGTATGTGTGGGTGTTGAAGTAGCGCCACACTCATTAGTAACATCCGCACACACACGCGCGCGTAGAAGCACATTATAGCAGAAGCGCCAACCAGAAGCGCATGTGTTTTGACTGCGCCCCAATGTGACAATGCTCTAGCCATATCAACAATAACTGAAAGAACACAACGCTGACGCTGGCGCTGTCACTGTCAACGCTGCGTAGCCGTTGCTCTCAGCACAGGAGTGTCGGTGCTCGCATCTGAACAAGTGTACACATGTTAATTCAGTATCACACACAGATACACACACATACACACGCTAAGTAGATATTTACTCATTTGCTTTTGCTCGCTCACCGCCTCGCCAAGCTGGGGCAGTCGAAAACTCTGTTGGAGCAATCAAGATTCAGTCAGTTTTCAGAAGCGTTGCGTTGCGTTATAATAACAGAACATAAAAGAAATGCGAAGCGATTGTGCAGGCACAGAACTTACTCATTAAATGAATGTGAATAAACGCAATGATAAATGGAAAAAAGCTAATAAGAAATGCAATAATTGAGTTGAATGTGAAAAAACGTGTATTAAATGAACAATTTCAATTGAATTAATTGAAGATAAAATCCCTTATAGAGCAAACAAAAGCGTGCATATTTTGTGTAGCTCGCTTATGTGAGTGCCTGCGCGTATGTGTGGCATGTGTGTGCGTACGTATGTGTGAGTGTATGTGCGTTGGGAATTGAAGTACTTGAAGAAAATCTTTGCTCGCTGACTGCTCTTGGGATACACTTTTGGGTGGCGGCAGCAACAGCAACAGCACCAGCCACAACGACAACGACGACAAAAACAACAACCACAACAACAAGTGTAACAATAAACACACCAAATGTAACAATAACAACGAAGTTGACGCGCGTTTCGTTGTTTTTGTGGAGTAGTATACTAAGTAGAAAATGTGTATGTGCCAGAAAGTGAAACGAAAACGGGAACACGCCTTTTGAAGCCAGCGTAGCCATCAACCACCAGTTACTAGCCAGCAGTTAACAGCTATCAGCTAGCATACTAGTCAAACAGCTCCCTAACGCTAGCTGCTCCAAGTACTGCAACCAAAGCGAGCAGGAATTTCAAGCGCAGCCTTAAATGGTAGGTTAGCCTAGAAAAAGTTAACTGCGAAAGTCGTTTAAATGCAAAATTCCAAACGCTATTAGATTTAATAATATGCATACATATTATATACAGTATTATATAGTATTGAAAAAGAATAAGTACATATATATGCTTAGTTCAGTTTGCTTGTATGGTTAATTGTATGTATATTTCTAACATTATTTATTTTAGTTATGCAAATACGTAGTTGATTAGTGTTTTTGTTGCACTTCAAGTGAGTCATTGTACATACAACGTGTATGTATGTGTGTTGTTGCAAAAACTTAGAAAACAGCTATAGTAATAGAAACTACAAATTTGCATACAACTTTTAATACAAAGTAAGCAACGGTATATCTATATATACATATGTACAGCTACCTACATATGCATATGTATATATGCAAAAGTGTTTGCGTATTATGGTACCTTTAAATGCTTGAAAAAAACAAAGAAAAAAGTGCAGTAAGTTTTACACTTTTAGAAAAATAAAGTTATTTTTGTAGAAAAATATTTTTTTTTTTTAATTTTGTTTGACCAAAAATGCTTAACTCCACATCTAGACTGCATTTTACTTGTTAAAGCGTAGAAAATTTTATGTAAAAGAAAATGTAAATTGTAGAAGATATTTTTTTTAACCTCACCTCAGCCAACTCACGGAAACAGAAGTATAATTCTGCCACCACCAGCTTCAAAATATAAAACCTCTTGATAAAGTTCTCCATGGTATATAGTTCTATGATACTTAAGAAACAACTAAATTTTGAAAGCACTGAATGGCTTCAAAGATTATATACTTGTAGTGAACATAACATCAAAGGTCCTGAGGTAGTGCGGCGATATCTTTAAAGTATTACCAATTGCATATATCTGTTCGGATGTACCTAGATCGCAATAATATGTGTGCAGTGCCTCAATGTAGCTTTGTTGATTAAATCTGTCTATAGTTTGACGTATTTGGCTCTAATATGTATTTTAGTAGGCACTTTGCTCATTTTTTCATGCTCACAGTAAATCGGGCCAGCTGAAAATCAAATAACTGCAACATTTCCCACAAAAACATCAGTGAAAAGTAAATTTCTTCTGAAATTTTTTGAAAAATTGTAAGCAATTAATAAAAAAATAACAAGAAAACGTTAACCATTATATATAATACCCTTCACAGGTGCATTATTTCTAGCATAAGGGAGCATGAAAACATCTTTAACTTGATTCATGCCAAATTTCTTGAAGATATTTCATCAAATGACAAAGTTTTCCATACAAGCACTTGATTCCAATCATTTAGTTTATATGAAAACTATATGCTATAGTGCTGCAATATCTGCGGTTCCGACAAATGAGCAGCGTCTTGGTGAGAAAAGGACGTGTGCAAAATTTCTGGTTGATATCTCAAAAACTGAGGGACTAATTCACATATATACAGATAGACATGGCTAAATGGACTCAGCTCGTCGCGCTGAACGATTATATATACACTTTGTAGGGTCTGCGATCTTTCCTTTAAGGTGTTTCAAACTTCATGGAAAATTTAATATACCCTGTTCAGGGCATAAAAAGTATACATATAACTCTGAATTGGGTACTAAACGCCTAATAAACTTGCTTGTAACACTTTAAGCAATCAACCACGCCCTTTATTTGCATCAATACACATATTTGTCGAACAGAAATTAGACATTTGATGTACTTTTCAAAATATATAAAGGTATAAAGACGAGCGGTACCACACCCTTTTTCTAAACTATGACGCTTGTGGTTTACTAACGTAGCCATAAATAACACCAAAAACCTACTTATACACAATATAGCAGAGTAAATTTCTAGAAACATTTGTTTTCTCAACATTTCCTGCACTTTTTGTTGAATGCAATTCGTTTCAGAATCATTTTCATCTCAAATAAACCAAGAGCTTTGTTATTGTGCAATGCTGTAACTGTGTTTCTGTGCGTGTGTGTTTGTGTACCTACTCTAGGTCAATATCCTTTGACCCAGTTTCAACAGTGCTTTTCCGCAACCGAGCCGTTAACGCTGCCAACACACACCACGCACATACAAGCACCAAACCATATACACATACATTTTCATATTATATATACACAGATTTCGAAAACCGATGTCCAATTTTGTGGTTATTCTTCGGTCATATTCGAGTAATTTGATGTCACAAATAATTTTATGATAGCCAATTGTTTGCGCTCAAATTACATATTCATTTGTGTGTTCGTGTAGAATAAATCAAAATTACCGTTGCATGCTGCCTTCGTCACGGCGCATTGTTTGCGTGGGCGAGTAGAGTTTGAACAAGCAGCTGCTCGATGGCGACTTGTCTTTCGTTGGCCCGTCAATTTGGCTGCCTGCCCGTCTGCTCAGCTGAACGGCGCTTCAAAGTATACTACAGTTATTTGTTCACGCCATTTTTAATGCTAATATTTGCACAGTTATATATGTAAATGTACATATTTACCGTGGTGACAATCTGATGACCTGTCGGTTAAGTGTAGTCGAATTTCGCCCATCCGACGGGATGTCTGGTTGACAAACCTTATCAAACGCGTACAAACGTACATATATTTTTACATATTTACACTACTACTCGCAGCCGTGTGTACTCTAGAGGCAAGCCACATGCGCTCAACAACCTTCGCAACCCGCACCCTGAAACAAACAACTCTCTTTCTCTCATTCAGACTCATACTCTCATTTGTTTTTACTTCTTATCGGCCAGCGCTTCGTAAGCTTCCCTCTTCTTTGCACTCCATGTGCCTATAAGTGTATTTGTAAACATCCACCGCATTCTAGCGTAGCGTAGAAAATCGTGTTGCATGCAATTTTTTGCCACTTTTCTATTACTCGTCGTCGGTTGCCATTGTCTGTCGTGTAATGTCGTTACACATTATTGGGAGTTGTCCCATTGATGCCTCGTACATAGTTGTTAGCCTACCCTAAACGCTTTTTGTTGTCTGCTATTTGTATTGTTTTTTTGAAGTTTCCTTTTATTCATGGAACACACCTAACCTACCTTCGGTTTGATTTGAGTGTGTGTGCTTTGATTGTACGCACGAAAGCACAAGCACATACAAATTAATATTTTGTATACAACTACTACTTATATTGTATATGGCTTAAGCGCCTTGGCATATGCAGCATTTTTGAAAAAGTTCCCTAAAAGGTGTTTTCCTGTTCATATTATTGTTCACGTTCTTAATATCTTAATACATATTTATATCGGTGGATATATGGATTGATAGTAATTGTATTCATATATGGATATTGGATAATACTTATATTTACATTTATTTCGTTCTATATATCATTTTAAGCCTGAGAGATACTAAAGTTTCTAAGGATTAATACATTTTCTTGTTTTTTATCACGATCGTACCGTAAGGCATTGACTCTGCTTAGGAATTTTCTATTAGAAACTACTGTAAAGAACTCAACCACCTTCTACTTTCGAAAGCCCCTTCGCTGACCAGACCGTCTCCGAATAGCTATTTTTATTCGCGCCGTTCGTTTTATTCGTGTCATGCTGATAATGCAACCACGCCCTTTAATATTAATTTTGGCATATAGGGCTGATATCTGCCTTCTGCTTTCTGGTCCGTTGTGATACCTAAAAACTCTTATAAGCAGTATCAAAAGACACCTACATGTCGACAAAGCGCTTTGTGTCTGTAACAAACTTGAAAAGAGATGTTTCAGTCTCACACTAGCAAAAGCCAATGGGTTTCAAACTACTATGATTTTTTTCAAAAATTATGAATTTCATTTTCTGAAATTTGAAAAAAAGTTTTTGTACTGAATGGTTGTTTTAGACGCTTCAATACTTTCTTAAAATATTGACTACTATTTCTCTTTAACTGAGTTATATAACAGAGATTAATTTACCGTTCTATTTAGAAAAGAGTCCTCTAGCAGTAATATATTTTTCTTAATATACTTATAGGCTAAATACCTTATTTACACTTGACCGCATATTACCCCTTCATATGTAGTGGTGTATGTTTGTTTACGTTTGTTTTAAAGTACTCCAATATATATGTATGTATACTACTTATCAACACTTCTTTTAAGTAAATATTATCATTTGGAGATGTTAAGTGTGTACCACACTAACATACATACACATGTTTACACCAGAATGCGTGCACACACACATATCACGTAAATTGACTTTACTGAACATTTGTGTACAAACATTTGTAAATATATACATTTCTATTTTTATCAAGTCGCGTGTGATTTTACACTTCCACTACCATTAATATATGGGTGTTTATATGTTTATATGCTGAGCGCATTTGTTTATTCTTGAAGTCTATAGAATGCTCATAACAATTGCTATTAATGTCTGTGTTAAATATTTTTTTGTTTTGTGGCACGCAATCATTTATTTTACACTCAATGAATGCCACACATATTTCGAAATTTTGCAGCACACCTACATACCGATATTTATAAATAAATACATAAATTTTTTTCCCAATAGTTTTACTCTCTTGGGCTTCTTCAAAGCAGACAACTTTCATTAATCTCTAGGGTAGGGCCATACACACCCTAAAACTATTAGAGTGTAGTGAATCAAATTTTAGGGAGTTCTTGGCAATTAATTGATTGGGGACAAGAATGTTTGATTGTAAGTGTAATCTTGTAATATAAAATGAAAGAGGGTTATTTCTTGCAGAAATGGTTATTTGTTATATATGATAATCTCCCGTTACGCAGGCATTACGCTTGTCATGCTAAATATACATTTTGCAAAAGTTAGTTTAGATAAGTATAATCAATAGATATATAGGAAGAGAAGCGATTAGCTGGTTCACAGATTTATTTTCCAGCTTGTTGTATCCAACTCTGACGAAAATGTGCAAATGTAATGCAGTAGCTCACCTCCCTCTTATTGCACAGAAGTTGGAATGAATGCATAAATGATAGAGAACAATGCATTTTTTCCGTAGGTTTTATGGCAATGCAGAGAACGCTTTCCCAGCAACAAATTGAAAAATTCTCAGAAACAAATCTCATTTTATACCTTACTAGACTTTATTAGTCCTTTAGACTCAAAATTCTCTACTAAGCATAAAGTCATTACATCTGCATTTATTTTCAGGTTGTAAGACAATCACCATCTAACTAACCCAAACATTAGCAATTCACGAATTCAACTTAACCACTGACTAGTCATTATGGGTAAGGATCAAGAGTTTTTGGAAGCTGCACGCAATGGCAACATCACCTATATCGAAAAGGTGCTCAATCAAAGGGCAAAGCGCGCCGGTCCGTTAGCCAGTTTACGACGTGGACCTGGTGTCAATATACAGGACAGCGGCGGTTATTCGGCACTACATCACGCCTGCCTCAATGGACACAGTGACATAGTACGGTTGCTGTTGAACAACGAAGCTTCGCCGAATCTACCCGATTCACGTGGCTCGTCGCCATTGCATTTAGCCGCTTGGGCGGGCCATCAAGACATAGTGAAAATGCTGCTAGCACATCCCTTCAAGCCGGCGCTGCCAAATTTACAAGTAAATAACAAGATGAATGCAAGAAGTGATTGATTTCCTGTATTAATAATGTTTATTTTTCTATACTTGCAGACCATCGAAAACGAGACGCCATTGCACTGCGCCGCACAGCACGGACATACGGGCGCTTTAGCGGTGCTGTTAGCGCATAATGCTGATCCGAATATGCGTAATTCACGCGGTGAAACGCCACTCGACTTGGCGGCGCAATATGGCCGCCTGCAGGCAGTACAAATGTTGATACGCGCACACCCGGAATTGATTGCACACTATAGTGTGGCCGCGATTGAGGGTGGCGACGCCGCCATGATGGTACAACAATATCAAAAGCCACGTCGATCGTCGCCACTACCACACTCTGGTTCGGTTTCCACACCGTCACCCTCATCGCCATCGATTACGTCTTCGCCCGTGACGCCAACGCGTAATATCTTCCCGCACACCTGTCTTCATGTGGCGAGCCGTAATGGACACAAGAATGTGGTTGATGTGCTGCTCGCTGCTGGTGTCAGTGTCAACTTGCTCACGCCGTCGGGTACTGCGCTTCATGAAGCAGCCTTATGTGGCAAGGAGTCGGTCGTGCGTACGCTGCTGAGAGCGGGTATTGATTTGAATGCGACCGATGCGGAAGGTCGTACTGCTTTGGATATACTCAAGGAGTTTCCACCGCATGTTACAAAGCATATTATTGCTGTAATAAATAGTAAGTGTCAAAACACATTTAAACTAGTTTATAATTATATATATAATAAGATTTGAGCTAATATTAATATCAAAGAAAAATAAGCACGTACGAAAGCATCAAAACTTAAAAAATAAGCACAAAAGCAGATTTTTCATGTTGAAAGTGATCTGAAGAATACCAAACCCGTATTTTAAGTTATTTAATTAAATATTTTCTTAACATTTTGTATATTTGACTTTCACCTACTTCTAGCACCCTTTTTTAAATAATTCCTCTTCCATATTTCAGACTTTCGCAACCAAATGGATGTGGACGTGGATAGCGACGAGGTGGTCGTCTTTCGTCATCAACAACCGCCGCCTCCACCACAGCGTCAAAGCAGCAGTCTGAGTCACTATCAAAAACAGCAACATAACAATCACTATCACTTTAATTCAAACAATCATTTACTCAACCACGCACACTCGCTCCAACAGTCTTCCACATTTAACAGTACTAACGTTGCAGGCGGCACCACCGGTGGCACTGGTGCTAATAACAGTAAACAACGATATGGCACAAATCTTAATGGCGGCAAATCGCTGGATAGCGGTCTTCAACCGGATCACTATGCTGTGGGTCGTGGTGGCTACCACGAAGTGAATTCTCCTGTGCACAGCACCTCCAATAACTCTCAGAAGTATGTTAACAGCGAACTGAAAGCGTTTTCTTTTATAATTGTTGTTATCAGCTAATTGGTTTAATTGACATCGCATGTTCTGCATAATTTTTTTTCCAGTGTAATATTATTTTACTGTGATATAGTACACATAATTTGTTATGCGATTTATTTGTCTCACCATTATTCATTTCTCTGCATGTTTATCGTTTTATATACTTGCGTATTGCAATACAATTCATATTATTAAAAAAATAAATAAATCATTACTATTTATATAATGCACCTGACATTTATATTCATTTGTAATTAAAAGCATTTGTTTAACATTAACTCACAATGCTAACAAGTGTTTTTAATAATTTTCCACTATTTGTTTTTAAATAACCCTTTATTTTATATATACCTATTTACACCCAAGACACAACCCGCATTGTTATAATCAACATATTTTGCGAGTAATCGCTAATGTGACGTCTGCTGTTAGGAACTTAACAGCAACTCTCTCCTCCATTTGAAAGGCTGTGACAATGAATAGATGCCAATGTAATCATTCGTTCGACTTAATTTTAATTATATTACCTGAAAAATTGTTTTATTGTCATAATATATATATAGACATATGAAAATTTGCTATAAAAACCACAATATGGGTCAAAAAGAAAATTTTAAAAATTCTAGGCAGCTCTATCCGCCTACGTAAACCTTAAAAACTCTCTTACCTATAAGTGCGTCGAATATATGATGCTTCAACTTAATAGACAAGAGTTTATAAAGAAAAAGAAGATTTCCGATAAAAAGAAAAATATTGCGATGCTCAGGAACTTCTTCGCTCATGTTAGCTCATTCATTTTAATGTTAATGAACAAATCCCAACCAACCGAAAATTTGAGGTGAAAGCTTTTTAATTTCGAAAATAATGAGAATTCTTTTATGTAATTTAAAATTGTAATTGAGTTTCGAATTAGAACAAACCAGTTGTCGATTTGTAGGCAATCGGTCTGTATACTCGACTACTGCATACTTTATAAAGTGGGATTATAATGTTCTACAAAAACGAACTACTACCCCTTGAGCAATAATCACAGCTCTAACACATTCGACTACGGCTAGCTCAAGCATGTTCTTTGTGGAAAAAAAGGCATGGTCTACATTGACAAGCTTAAGTAAATTACCTACATAAAATTTTGCAATTAGAGACTCCGATCCTGAGCATATGCTATTTTACACAGTACACTACTACAAAGCTTATCTGATTAATATGGAAGGGACATATTTTGAGATGGTAATTTTGAGCGAAGCCTAAAATCGTATCAGGGTTGTATTTGAGCACTTATTTCGCATACTTATACATTAAGCACGATAATTAAGTTTTTGCATGGATTTCAGCGTTGAATGACATTATAGAATGTTAAAGAATTCAAATATATAAATAATCTTTGATTTATTTGAAAATCTTAATGACAATTGGTTGTGTTACACAATCTCCAAATCTATTTTCACACACGACATTACTTCGAACCAATTCACATACTTAATTATTATGTGTAGTGAAATAGGAGTGAGCCCTTCATCGTCGATGAGTAGTTTTGAGCCAGTCTCGGTGTCACCACGTTCACGCTCTTCAACAGGTAAATTGTATATTTCATATATGTAATTAAAATATTTTTACATCTGCGTTGCATACTCGATAGGCGGCATAATCGCTATAACAGTCAACAATCCTATGCATATGAGCACTTTTGCGCCTGGCGCGCCACCCAAAAAACCGCCACGACGAAACTTATCCGTTTCGCCTACCCACTCAGGGCAACAGTTTAGCTACACATCACCAAATCATCATCAACAACAACAAACACAACAACGCACGCGACAGCAACACCACAGCCCCTCTGCGGAGAGTCCTCATGGTGGGCATCAAAGTCACGGTAGTGTGGGCGGCATAAGCTTCGATGATACCACACAGTTGCGCGATCGACAGAGAGGTGAACGTCTATATGCAAGCGCTCGTGAGAGTACACGTTCAACAACGGGCGCACTGCTAGCGTCGAGCTCAAGTATGTATTTTTATTTTAAATTAAGCTAGCTTCCGCAAATTAACTACAATGTTCTACATACAGCTGATATGTTGGAGCGTATGAACTATAGCAGCGAGGAACGCGCCGAGTCTGTTGAAGGGCTGGCTACATCCAACTCAATGAAACGACCACTGAACAAGTCACGTGATGTGAGCACAGAAATAATTAATTGCGAAAACCCAACACTGAAGTCATACAATCCAAATAGGAAGCTGAAAAGGAATCGCAATAGCTAGTTAGTGTCAATGAGATGTTAAAATTAACTACTATTTGATATTAAAATGAATTATCTATAAAAATGTTTTGCAGTTCACTAAGCATCAGCGACACCAAAGAGAATAAAAATGTCGATAAACCACAAATACCGCTCAGTCCGACAAACTATCAGCAACCGCCGACACCCGATCATCCGCCACCCACTTCAAGTCAAGCCGAACGTACCATACATGAGCGCATACGACCGCTCAGCATGGAGTACAAGCGGCGGTCAGCGCTTATACAGCTGCAGCAACAACAAAAACAGCACAGCAAAAGTATGATCGATTCGAGTACATCACCAGCCAAGCAATGGCAGTCTGCCCTCATACCAACGCCAACCTTTGATTACCCCGTCGGCAGTCTTTCGCCGAAGCAAAGTACGAATGCTTCACCCACAACAACACTGTCTAATGCGCGACGTAGTGGTGGCGGCGGCATACAAGGCTCCTCCGGTTCGCTTAGCTCAAGTGTCTCACTTTCGGATCACAGTATCTCCACCGATTGTGTAGAAGAATTCGTAGGCGATGCGCCATTTGCGGGACTCTTCAAAGGTTCGAGTGTTAATTGGCGACATGAGAAGCGTACAATGGGTAATCGTAAACTCGTCATAATATCAGCAGCACGTAGCGCATCCGCATCTGCAGCGGAAGGTCAACAACCACAACGAACACGCCCACCTATACCCACCAAACCGGTTTTGCCCGAATGTAACAAAATGCTTAAATCTTTAACTGTGAACGCTAAGGACTTAAAGACAACAGGTAATCAAGAAGGTTGTGACGAAACCGAAACGCGTAGTGATAATACTAGTCATGTCAGTCAAAATGTAAGTATCTGCTTAGAGGTGGAAAATGCTAATGGAAATGATAATGCAAATGATGCAAATAATGGTAATGGAAATGAGGATATCGAGGCGGCGCTATCGGCAATTACCACAGCCACAACACAAAGCAGCGGCATACTCAGTCCCTTCAATGCCGAAGAAGCACGTAAGAAGATTTCAGAGATTATCGAGTCATTTGGCAGCGGTATACTGAATACGACATTAACACCAACAAACGATATCGATTTGGAGTTCGATGAAAGTATCGAACCAACGGAACGTCGTGAGTTAGCTGTGCGGTTACGAAATGCTGGACTGTTACACTTGGAACGCATGCTCTTCGAGAATGGCTATGACAACTTTAAATTTATGGTGCGTAAATAGACTACCACTTATTTTTCACAAAAAAAATCGAAGTTTAAAAGTATCGATATTTTTGAAAAATGAACTTTATAACAATTTTGCAGAATGGTGTCTTGGAGCCAACCGACACTCAACTTATGGACATTCCAAAGCCAGATGCAAATAAATTAATCACATTTGTAGGCACTTTACCGAAGGCTGAATTCCTACCACAAATTGTTGTTTCAAATAAAGAAAAGCAACGAAAAACCGATAAGAACGGTGATACAGAAAAGAAAGGTGTCACAACACTCACCGAATGGCTACAGAGTATCAGTCTACCCGAGTACATTGAATCTTTCAGGTAGTGTCAATTGCCTTTCGCAAAAAAAAAAATAACAAAAAACTAAATAACGCTGTTTTTCATCTTACCCAGCAAGCATCTGTACAACACAATCGATAGCGTGTGCGGTGTATGGGATGTCGAATTGCAGACGGTACTAGAAATCAACAAGCTTGGACATCGAAGACGTATACTCCAATCGGTGGCTTACATAAGGCAAATACGAGAGCCGAATAAAACAGAAAAGAGTGGCCAAAACGAAAACAACGAAGTACCAAAAATAGCTACATCCGTAAATGGTGAATGTGGCATCAAAGAAGCACAACGGCAACCACAACAGGCGCAGCCGCAACAACGAACCTCAATTACGGGTTACAGAAAAAACCGGTAAGATTTTTAGGACTAAAGTATCAGACAGTGTTCTTTTTTTAACTTCGGCGTAATCCTTTCTTTAGACCTGCACCGCAACCGCCTTGTGAAAAGCCACAACAACAGCCGCAATTACAAATACGCGCACCATCGGAACTATTGCTCGGCCTACCAGCAAATTTACGTACAAAATGGCGGCATTCGGCAAATGTTTTACTTAACGAACAAATCAAATATGAAGTTTATGTGAGTACAAATCCATATATAACACATTTATCGTAATATTATCTGTTTTGTCTTATCCTCGTTTTTGACATAAAAAATTATAAATTAAATTCAGAATTATGCTCTTACGAACTAAATTAAGTAATGATGATATTATTTGTTGCTAAATTTTTTATTATGCCACAGTATCTGGGCTCGACGGTTGTGAAGGAGTTACGTGGCACCGAATCAACGCGTAAATCCATACAAAAGCTCAAACATGATGAAGCCGTTGAACAACAGCGTTCTGGCAAAGTTAATCGAAAGAAGCCGGCATTGGTCTGCTTAGCCATATCGCATTTAGGCGTTGAATTTATCGATGTGAACAGCAAGGTTAGTTGAAATAAATATATTTTGTACAAAGTTTACTATATGTACTTTCAAAATAAGGGGCTTCAAGCTAATATTGTGTATAGCCAGCAGAAATTTTTCGTAAACTCAATCTGATTGTGTACTCTGAGGTCGAGTTTCCCTTAGATATTACTTCACCAGTTATGCAGTTTATAATTCCATTCAATTTCTCTGCAATAATGTTTAATCCTTCAGCGATCTCAAGGCGAACATTTTTTCAGTCGAGATCTAGACGCTAAAAATACTATATACTTGCATATTATATTCACGTGATTCATTTTACCCTAGTTATGAAGACTCTACTACTAGACTACTTCTAATAATTAGGATACATCTTAAGTATCTGCTCGTCATTTTTTACCATCTTAACTAAAAGCGTCACCAACCTAGAAATATTTATAATCAGAACTTTTCGTCAGCTTTTATATCTACTGATCCAATTAAGATCTCATATATATCTAATGTATTTTAGTAAATATACTTTAAATATACACACTTTCAGCAAACAATTTGTGAACATGAAATCCAAAATATTAACTGCGCCTGCCAAGACGCGGACGATTTGCGGCATTTCGCTTACATCACCAAAGAGTTGGATGTACACTACTGCCATGTTTTCTATGTTGAGAGTGCGGTGAGTAAAAACACTCAATTTTAATGCTAAGTTATGTTGTTTTTATACATGTATATGCATATATATATTTATATATATTTAGGATGGGTGAAAAAACTAATGTTTTTTTTTTTGCTTGGTACTCTGAAAAATTGGTTGATAGACATCATCCCGTTACAATTAAGAGCTCATACTTGGAGAACCTTTCTTCGAGGGGTCTAGCAACCAATCTTTCAGAGTGCGAAGCGAAAAAAGCATGCCTTCTTTTACGCACTCTAGTACATATATATATATATATTGATTTTTAACTAATCTCTATTTAAACAAAACTACACTTTCGCCCTACAGGACTTGGCTACCGATATCATACTCACTCTGGGACAAGCCTTCGAGGTGGCATATCAGTTGGCTTTGCGAGACGGTATTACAACGACAACAACGAGCATGTTCAGCGGCAATTCGCTACTCAGTGGCGCCAAAACTGCTGAAACCGTGGCAGTTGAGTGAACACACATAGGCAGAGCGAGAAGCCGTGAAGGGAAAACGAAAAAAGATTACTGTTAAATTACTACTTAGCTCAAAAGAATGTTGTGCGAAATAAGAATATATAAATTGAATTTTAAAATATTAAATAAATATTTAATTGAAATTAAAAATAAATTTAAAAAACTTAGATGTATGTACAAATCGCTGTTAGCTGAATTCTGCAAAATACTGTTAAGTGAAAATCATTATGGCAAGATAGCTATGTATGTGTAAAAAACCGTTTTCATTAAACAAATTGTTGCTTAGATGTAAAAAGAAAGTGTAAGATAAAATAATCCAACTCAAGATAACTGCATAGAACAAAACTAAAAGAAACAAAATGCATTTTAATAAAATTTAGTTATTATTTATCAAAGATTTTAGCGAATTTTTCATTATTTTTAACGCTTCTGTTGTAAAGCTTAAATTTTAAAAGGGGTTTTAATAGTTTTTGTACACAATTTTAACAGCAACAATATTTTATAGCAACACCAAAGCATGTTTGCAATATTATTAAGACTTCATTTAAGGACTGTATGAATTTTTATAATAATTAACAATTTATTAATACAAGCGTTGCTTAAGAATGTTTATAAAATCTTCAAAAACAAAAGTGTTTATATCATTTGATAGTCTAAAATATCAAGTTGTAACAATCACACTTGCTTCATTTTTTAAATCCGCATCAAAAATTCATAATCAAAATATTGAAAAGTAAATAATAATTAAATTAAACCTCGTCACTTCCACAAGACTGACAGTTTATAAGATTACGGGTATCATATATAGACAGTCACAAGTTAGCGTTCCACAATTGAAGTACCACAAAATATTATATACAAGTAATTTAATCATGTAATGGATTATGTGAGCACTATATACATATATTAGATGTGCTTTACGGATTTTTAGCTCTTTGTAATTTACTTTTAAATTGCATTTTTTCGAATATTAAAAGGTTTCATTTTTCCTCGCTTTTTGACGTGCATCAAAGTAACGCTTTAAACGTTTGCAATCTACAATAATACAATTAGTATTTATTTAAAACAAATTTAGTAATGTATATATATATATATATAAATATATAAACATATAATCGAATTTGATAGATTAGCTGATGGGTTCGTAATAACAAATTTATCTAACTTTTTTTATCCAACTTGACTTTTGTTAGATTTTCCTTTTCTTTGTGGTTTCTAAATCTAAGTACAATAGTAGCAAAACTGTATAAGTTGCTTGACCTAATATTCAAACTATCAAATTTTTCGCACAAAAATAATACTATTTACGAACAAAATAATAACTTTTCTGCGGAAATTTATGTACAGAAGCCAAAATGTTGAGTCTGAAATACACATAACAGTTTAATAAAACAGTTTAAGTCACGAAAACCAATAACAACAATTAATTTACGAAAAAGATAGTAAAAATATGCATAATACCGTTAGATATTTGTATTATGAGACATGCATATATATGGTACATACATGCATATATATTAGGGTGTGTCAAAAAATCGAATATTTTTTTTTCGCTTGGTACTCTGAAAAATAGGTTCTTAGACACTTGTACGAAAAGTAATTTTCCTACAAAACTATGAGTTTCGCAATTTAAAATTTATTTAATTTTTTTTATTGATTTTAAAATTCATAAATAGAAACAAAGGTTAACGAAAAAATCGTAAGATAGAAGAGACTTTCTTAGAGGTGCCTTAGTACCTATGTTTCAGAGTATTAAGCGAAAAAATATATAAAAAATATTCGTTTTTTTGACCTTACCTAATATACATAGATAAACCACAAACATAGATAAAGATATAATCAGTAAGTTATTTATTAATTGCCGTTAATGACTAATTATTACAATATATATAAGTGAAATACTTATCGTTGCTGAACTTTTAAATATATTAATTTTATATTAATTAACTCTGTCAAAGTGAAATGCCAAACAATTCTTCTCCTGGTTTACAGGATTCAAAAACTTCTGATCACATGAGCCGGAGATAAATATAAAACCTTTATAATTTTCTACTTCGTCAATGAAATCTGGCTTCAAAATACAAAACATTAACATATAATAATCGAATATTAAGCCTATTGATCGTATTCTCGACAATAGACGATATCGTATCGGAAAACCCAGATTTGTATCCGACCAAAAACATTCAACACAGCAAAATTTCGCAAAACTGCTAGCGAACCTTACGAACGATAATAACAACTTAAAATTTGTAAACGAAAACCACAGCAATAATATTATATCAACGCTTAACAGTTCAAATGTATGTATGTATTTATTTATGTATGTATTGTATGTAATTGTGTGTATCAAATAAGCAAATGTGTAGAAGAAAACCAAATAGTTGCTCACTTTTTGGATAAAAAGGTTGTGTCAGAAATTCTGGGATAAGATGTCTAAATAATCAAAATATCGAAGAAAAAATCTTTTTTCTATTGTGTAAAATTAAGTAATTTATTGTTATTCTTTTTTTTACTGCAATTTTTTATTTCTAACCACAGATCAAAACATCGACAAAAAAAATTTTTTTATGGTCAAAAATTAAGTAATTTTTTTTTATTTTTATTTTACGTATCCATACACATACAGATATGTTTGTACATATATACATATGGTATAGTGCAAGCATACATATATATAATAAATATGTTTGTATGTACCACTTTTTATTATAAATAAATTCTGCGAAGAAATCTTTTACAAAAACTCTAAAACAACTTCTTTCGTTTAAAAAATTAATAAATACCGAAACACATAAAAAGTTGGCTCATAGCTGTTATGGGAAAAAAAAAAGTGTTGGCTTGAAACTGATTAGAAATGTTACTGAACAGAAGCACCTTAAATATTGCAGACAAAAATAGTTACCATAAATACAAAATAGCTTGAGAGACTTTAGCTTTAGTTTGGTTTCGCCGAATGCTGAAAATCGAGAATTCTGATCAATAGTTGCAAAAAAGGAATATTCACAGATTTGTAACAAAGTCACGAACGCAAACATACAGACATAGTTACATTGCAGAGGCATAGCTATAGTCGAAATGAAATAGCTAGTAATAGAAAAAAACGCTTTTGACACATACTTCAATTGTAGATCCTTTATGAAATCAAATTTGAACTTGAAAAACTACATCAACTCGACTGTGACCACAGCCTAAAGATTTTAACACATTTACAGCTTTTGCTAATTTAGCAAACTGTTTTTTTTTTTGTTTTTCCAAAAAACAAAATGATTTTTCTGCTAAATTTCACAATTAGAATTATTAATTTATATAATTATAATTTTTAGAACCAAAAAATTAAAAGCAAAGATAAAATGTAACTGAAAATGCATATGTGTACTAGTAAATATGTCGGTTATGTTAAGTAAGGTAGTGCAAATGCGAAATGCAAACGAAAATCATACGTATCTCAAAGTTAGCAATTTTTAAAAGCAAAAAAGACTTAATAACTAGTTTTCCACTTTTATTTAAACTAAGCATTTACCTTATATGTAGGCATACATACATACATATATATATGCATTTATGTGTGTTTGTGCATTATTGTTATACAAACATACATACATATGATATGTATGTAGCGGCAAATTATTGTGCAAATTTATATT
This sequence comes from Bactrocera oleae, assembly GCF_042242935.1. Lineage (NCBI taxonomy): Eukaryota > Metazoa > Arthropoda > Insecta > Diptera > Tephritidae > Bactrocera > Bactrocera oleae. The sequence goes on along the minus strand of NC_091536.1, from coordinate 19,827,462 downwards.
ATCAATTTTAGATTATTTCATAAGAAATTATTTCATAAGAAACCCACAAAAAATGTATATTAATCGAAATTATAACTGTTATCTTGTCAAAAATGCAAAAATCTAAATCAAAACCACTTCGCTGCAATAACTGTAGAAAGTGTCACAGCAGCTTGGCTATCAGTGTTGTCTATAATTTCAAAATTGTTACTCGCTTGTTAATGTTTGAATAAATCGTCTAAAAATCTAAAATATATTTGTAGCAAATATACATACACATACATACATATGTACATTTAAATGTATTAAAGCAAATTGTTGCAACTAAGTTATTTGACTGTTGTAAAACTCTTATTTACAAACATACATATGTATATATATTTATGTAGGGTATATATTGCACTAAACTGCCCGCTTTTTCCCAAGTTAATTGTTTTTTTTTTTTACAAACGCCCACTGAAGTTTCAGTTTTTGCCCTAAAGCACATTATCCAACATAAAGAAGCTCTTTATTATTAATTTAATTAGGCACGTTCTTATAATCTCATATTTCTTTACCCATGTATCTAACATATGATTTGATTATATTTTGTAATAAAATTTTTATCTCAAAAACAAATAATTACAATAAGTCTACAACTTTGAAAAATTGTTATTCAAATACAAAATTTTCCGCATTACAAAAAACCTTGACAATTTTTTTTTCATAAAAACATTCCTTTAAAATTTATACACAGTTAAAATTATACATGAACTGACCTGAGCATTCATGCAAGTGATTTATACATTCTGTGTTGCTCATACGCCATGGTGTACTATATGTACACAGTACACTTGTTGCATAACTTTAACTACGTATAACTGTTAAAGGAATGTATTTATGAAAAAATCGATGAGGACATTTTTTATAAAGCGGAATTTTTTTTATTAGAATATCAATATTTTAAAGTTGTAGGCTTATTTGCTTTGGGCATAAAAAGTTCATTGCAATAGATCGAAAATTCGATTTAGGCACTTTTTATATTGAAAATAAGGTGCTTGTTTACGTGGAATCCTTTTTAAGACAAAATATGAAGCTTTACAAAAACAAAAAAAAACTAAAAAAAAACCCTTGGGAAATAACGGACACCCAAATGTTGCACTACTTTAGCTGTAATGAGTTCGGCTTCGTTGGTAAGTGTTTAATGGCATTCATGGTGGTACCTCTATATTCTTTAACATTTACAATTCAACAATTTGTACAATCTACTTGAATAATATTAGTAGCAAAGTAATTATAAAACAGATGTTAAATAAAGGCATAAACAAACATACACATAAGACTTTCGGCATTTGCATGAAAGTGAAAATAAAAAGAAAAATAATAATATTAATTGATTTCAACAGCTATGAATTGTTAAAGACTAAGCTATGCAGCGGAAATGAACTAATATGCATTTAATAACATTTAATATAGATATTTATGTATGGTATTTACCTGTGTGCTTAAATACACGTCAATATATACAAACATACACATATACATAGTATGTCAAAAGCGCATAAAACATACAAAGAATACACAAATTAGTTACATACATACATACATACATGTATTAGCAGTTAAACATAAAAAACATATACACACTAATATTAATAAATACTAATGCGGCCACACAGACGTTTTTATTATTCCAACACACAATTGCATATACATAGCTTATAAAATACAATATACATCACACAGATATATACATATGCATATGTACAATATATCTCCTGCATACTAAAATATGAAAAGAACTTAATAACACCAAACTGAGCCCATTGCTCTCCCAGCTGCAATACACTTTTATATACCTAATGTACTTACATATATACAACACCTGCATAATATACATATTCACATACGCATAAATTCGTAATAGTTTAAATATGTAACATTAAACCATTTATTGATATTACAAAGTATTATATATATATATATATATATAATATTATTAAGCGTTCCATGAAAACCTCTTTAATGTGTTCTGCATGTTTAAACAAGTTCCATCAAAAATAAATAATAATAAAGTGAAATTAATTAACAGATATGAAGAGTCTAATCTTAAGTTGGGTTTTCTTTGAAATTTGTCTGCAACATAACTGCCCGGCTTATGTAGTACATATTGATTTCTTACTTTCTAAATTTTCGCCAAAAACAATTATCTGCCCACATACAAACATATATAAACAAATTTTCTTAGCGAGGCGATTCCTTAGCATTTTGTGTTTCAAAATGTAACACCTAATGTATGTCCATATCACAGTCGCATCTAAGTAACCGGCACGGAACCGGAATTTTATCCGGCCAGGGACTATCAACTCGACTCCATTCCTCGAAACTGTTTCAGTCATTTTTTCTGTCGCTACAATTAAAAATCGCAGTTTCATTTATGTACAAACACTTATTTCCTCATCATTATTCTATCAAAACTCAAAATGACAAATTGATTTTTTCATTTATTTTTTTTTTACACATTTACTTTTCTATATAAAAGCATATCTTTTAAATTAAAAATTTACAAAACTTTTGGTACTTCCACCAATTCCTCCAATGGTTTGGGTGGTGGGATTTTGTATTCTGTCTCAGGGGTTTCATAAATCTTCTCTTCCTTTGGCTCCACAACCGACACATTGTCGGGCAGTGGCTTCTTGGGGCCGATCTTGTTCTTGGGATCGTAGGGCAACATAATTTTCACCTTAATACCCAAAACACCTTGACGCAACAATACGTGACGGGTAGCTGTTTCAACGTAATCGTTGCATGGATCACCAGAGTGGATCATCAGACCGTCAACGAATTTCATTGACTTGGCACGTTGACCGCGCAATTTACCGGACACAACGACTTCACAGCCCTTGGCACCCGATTCCATAATGAAACGCAATACACCATAACAGGCTCGACGCACCGCCAAACCTCCGGTCAATTTATAACGCAAAGACTCAGCCTGTGCAATAGCGCACAGACCACGAGTGGCCACTTTCTCGGCGTACAATTCGATGCGACCAGGCTCGAAATTGAAACGCTTTTGTACCATAGCGGTCAGCTCACGAATACGACGACCCTTCTCACCCAACACTTGTTGTGTTTTAGTGGCCATGATGATTATTTCAGTGCGAGCAGGGGTAACGCGGACCTCAACTCCAGAGTAACCATCCTCGGCGAGCTCACGAGTCAAGAACTCGTTCAATTCAGCCTTGAACATGCCATCGGCAACGAACTAAAAAGTAAACAACAAAATTATTGTTTAATAAAGCACAATAATTCATCATTTTAAACAAAATAATTATCTGTTGAAAACAATAGGAGCCACCCAGTTGACGTTTGCACTTTAAGGTTAGTTTTCATGCAATTTATTCATATTAACACCAATAATCATTTTTAACGTTACTTCTCTCAACACTGAATAGGATTAACAAAAGTTCAACGTAATAATGTCTATAAAATCATATTCTTTTGGTTACCTTGCGCTTTTTCGAGATATTAAGGCTCATTTTGTATTAAAAAACGTCTCGCACGGAACGTGGTCAAACAGAAAGAAAGACGCACCGCTTTACCAGCCACATTGCAGTTAAATAGAACTGCATTATCGTTGAGTAAACGTAAAAATTATCGATAAATTTTGAGTAACAGTGATGTATTGTACAAAAAAAACTTTTTCTTTAAACAATGCAAATATTTTAATGATATTTAAATAGAAAATTTTCAGTTCTTTTGAATGAATATCTATTTTTGATACTCTCAAAGTGCCAAAAAAATATATAATCAAATGGTAAATGGGGCTTGTTTTCGGGGATTAATCCTTTTCGAGACTGAATTAGCATACAACCCGGTACAATTATTTAATATAAATTATTTTCATTTGTGTAACAAGATTATAACTATTCAGAATTCCTGACAAATACTAAGAAAATATAATCAATGGAAAAATGCATTCAGAGATAGAATAAAAAAGATGTTTGAGAATAGACATATTTTTGACAGATAATCCCTTATATTTTCGAATATTTTAGACAATAACAACCTTAATAAACTTAGTAAATCCATTTGTACAATATTTTGAGCTAATCTGATTTTATTAGGAAATGTTAAATCCTTCCTTATTGCAGAGAACGTATATCATTATTATACGTATATTTTAGGTTCTCTGCTTATTGTTTACTTTGTGAAAACTGTATTTCCATGTTTGGCTTTGAAGTGCTCATTGAGCTACACCCACGAATGTATACGTTCTCTGCGTTCACTATAGTAAATGCAATTACTGCCATTTTATCTCTACGTAGGCGTAAACTAATTCATGGCAATTTAAATTTTATCTTAGAATTTAATTTAATGAATGTATGTTAATTATTTTTACGTTTTCATTAAATGTAACAACTAAGAAGATTTTTGGGTAAAAATCAATAAATTCATGAAACACATCTAAAATATTGAGAAACACAGCTCTAGTACCAACCTCTACGAATGAACTTAACGAAGTAATTGGCACTGAACGAAAATGTCGGCCGAGAAAAACGACGCATAGTAGGCGGCGTCATCGTTTTGTTGAGCGTATAAATAGAAGTTGCAGGAAAATTTTTGACTCATTCGATATCAGTTTGGTAAGCTTCATAACCGGCTAATCCGAACGTCGATAACTTAGATTGTCCAATCTCTTTGTGATTTCTTGTGTGTATTATTAAAACTAAAAACTCAAAATGGTAAGTTAAATAATAATCTAAAAAAGTTTAAAGAAAATTGTAAAAGTTCACATCGAATTAAAGTAAAGGATGTTGGAGTATTGGTGAAAATTAAAGAAAAGTGTAGTGATTACTGCAAGAGAGAAAACGTGATTTGATGACGTTAGCAAAAATACTAGAAAAGTAAATATATAAGCGAAAATTTATCGATTGGAAAATCTTTAAAAGTATGTTAAAACCTTAAAAGGGAAGATTAAAACCAGATTTTGTTCATAGGAGAAATCTGACCATTAACATTTATATACCGTGGGCCGGTGACCGCACCCAACGCAGTAAACGTCGACGCTGACTGCGGCGTTATTGAGCTACGTCATTTTGTCTTAAAGAAAAAATGTACTGCCGAACTCGTTTTTCCGGAAGCGAATGAGCACTAATTCATAGAGAAATTTATTATTTTTAGAATTGAGACTAGTTACTTTATCGTAAAGTAGTAAAATATTATTTCATTGAAAAATTATTTTCACCTTTACGCTAATATGCTTTCCCCACCGACTATAGCTAAATTTGGTCCAACTACGATAACTAATAAATATTTCCTTTATTTATTTTTTTTATATTTCAACAGCGTGAATGTATTTCCATCCATGTCGGTCAAGCTGGTGTCCAGATTGGTAACGCCTGCTGGGAATTGTACTGCTTGGAGCACGGTATCCAGCCTGATGGCCAGATGCCTTCTGATAAGACTGTCGGCGGTGGTGATGATTCATTTAATACCTTCTTCAGCGAAACCGGAGCCGGCAAACATGTTCCTCGCGCCGTATTCGTCGATTTGGAACCCACTGTAGTTGATGAAGTCCGCACTGGTACCTACCGTCAATTGTTCCACCCTGAACAGTTGATCACTGGCAAGGAAGACGCTGCCAACAACTATGCCCGTGGTCACTACACCATTGGTAAGGAAATCGTCGATTTGGTTTTGGATCGTATCCGCAAATTGGCCGATCAATGTACTGGTCTGCAAGGTTTCCTCATCTTCCATTCCTTCGGTGGTGGCACCGGTTCTGGTTTCACTTCCCTTTTGATGGAACGTCTCTCCGTCGATTATGGAAAGAAATCAAAGCTGGAATTTGCTATCTACCCAGCCCCTCAAGTGTCGACTGCTGTAGTCGAACCATATAACTCGATTTTGACCACACACACAACACTGGAGCATTCGGACTGCGCATTCATGGTTGATAACGAAGCTATCTACGATATCTGCCGTCGTAACTTGGATATTGAACGTCCTACCTACACCAATTTGAATCGTTTGATTGGCCAAATTGTGTCATCTATTACTGCTTCGTTGCGTTTCGATGGTGCCCTCAATGTGGATTTGACTGAATTCCAAACTAACTTGGTGCCCTACCCACGTATTCACTTCCCACTGGTTACCTATGCTCCTGTAATTTCCGCTGAAAAGGCTTACCACGAGCAATTGTCTGTTGCTGAGATCACCAACGCTTGCTTCGAACCTGCCAACCAGATGGTGAAATGTGACCCACGTCACGGCAAATACATGGCCTGTTGTATGTTGTACCGTGGTGATGTTGTGCCCAAGGATGTCAATGCCGCCATTGCTACCATCAAGACCAAGCGCACCATCCAGTTCGTGGATTGGTGTCCCACTGGTTTCAAAGTCGGTATTAACTACCAGCCACCTACTGTGGTGCCTGGTGGCGATTTGGCTAAGGTGCAGCGCGCTGTCTGCATGTTGTCCAACACCACAGCCATTGCCGAGGCCTGGGCTCGTTTGGATCACAAATTCGATTTGATGTATGCCAAGCGTGCTTTCGTGCACTGGTATGTCGGTGAGGGTATGGAGGAAGGTGAATTCTCCGAAGCTCGTGAGGATTTGGCTGCCCTCGAGAAAGATTACGAGGAAGTCGGTATGGACTCTGGTGACGGTGAAGGTGAAGGTGCTGAAGAATATTAAACAACGGAATGAAGAGCGTATTGAAAGAAGCATACCCATTGCTGAAAATTTATTTTGTTTAAGTTGAACAAAACTGATGTTCGAATCAAGGAGTAAAACGAATAATTTTTGACGATTATAATATACAAAAAAAAATTGAACATTGAAAAAGAAACATGCACAAGAATACTAAAAAAGAAGAGTAAATTAAATGAAAATTGCATTTGAAGTTCAAAAATATGTATTTCAATTCAAATGGGTGGGGTAAATAGAAACTAGTATTAAGGTAATTGTGTATTTGAAGATTTAAGTGAGGAGCTGCAAACATCTCCAGTCGTCTACCTTTTTCCCAGCGCCTAAGTTCAATGCCCCCGAAATACTAGGTATTTATAGCGTTGTGTTTGTAGGTCTAAATGCATTTCACGCTTTCTACGCCGGCACATTTAATTTAGCTGCTTTCTAGATAGTCATTTATGGTTTACTTTGCTATTATATTCATGCACTGCAACTTCATAATGCGATTATCAGTGATCTCATTATGGTCCAAAAATAAGTTTCTGTAATTAGTTCCCCTGCTACGTTTGTTTGCTATTTGGGAGCCATTCAGTTTGTTGTGAATAGGTTTTTGAAGATTGTGCATATATGTATGTACATAATAATGTTATGTACTCTTATAACTAGTATGTACATAAGTATGTTGAGATTGATTTTTATTTTGGTTAAATTGAAAACAACGCTGTCGACATCGTCATTGGTGACTACATCGCATGATTATAACAACACCAACGTGAAGTATTTATGCGCACATGACATCATCATCATCAAAGCGTTGGCTGAGTTGAGAAATGTAGATTTCCAAATAAGCTATAATGTTGTTGAGCTTAAATGTTATTATTTTGTATTCTCATATATCTATATATATAGATATATATATATATGTACAATACATATGTAAATAAAAATATTGTAGACTTTTGAAATTACATTTTATATATTTTGTTGGAAATAGTAATTTATCGCCAGCTGCAAAGTTATGTAGTACATACAGAAGTGCATACAAATATACAGCCATACATACATACATATATAATACTTCCACATTTTTTTGTTATACACAGGGCGATGTTATTAAAGTAGGTAACGGTTTGTTCAATAACGCACGTTGGTATGTATCTATGAAATACACCCTTATTCGCTTTGCAGATAACAAGAATATACATACATACATAAGCATTTGTTGATTTCGTTTATATGTTTTCACATATACCCTGCACAACTGTCGCTAGGTAGCCCGTCCTTATATTACATATACATACATATATAAGCATGACTCATTGGATTCTCTGTTTGCCGCATTATCCTTCCAACGCAGTGTTCGCCCTTTAAAAAATCAATATTTTTTCCTCATTCATTGTAAATGTGTTGAGCGAGGTTTTTGGGTGTGCACTTATGTACATATGTATGTACATACGTAAGTATTTAAAATGCAAGTGGTCATTTGTGCAGAAGTAATTCAAAAACACCAAATTAACGAAAATACAACAAGTAAATATGATAGAAGAATAAACCTTTTTTTTTATAATAATACCTTCTGACATACATACATTGATTTGCCAAAATCTATAATTTATATTGAAATTACTATCATAATACACTGATATACTATATACATAGTGTTTATATCTTTATAAAACTATAATATCAATAAATGACACAAAAATTAAAGCAGGATATTGAAACTGATTAATCCGGTAGTAAAGGACTGAACTTTTGTAATAGTGTTGATCCAATTTTTAAATTGCAAATGTTCGCCATTAAATAGATATACGTATGTATGTAATATGTATCTACATACATACAAATTTACTTACTTAACTAAGCTCTTTGGAAAATTTGTAAACATCTATTTTACTTTCCAACGGTATCTTAGTAAAAGAATTATATAACAATTTAGAAATTTTGCTAAAAGCGAACATCTGTCATTTTCGTTCATTAACTTATTAAATTTTTGGTTTGTTTCAACTTCAACGAGTAAAAGTCGTGAAAGGTAGGTGCCTACATGCATACAGACAACTAAATTAGTAGTCTATATATACACAGATGTGCAGTTAGTTGATTGCACAGCATTCTCTCAAAGTATTTCCATTTTTGAAGAGCCTAAAATACAGCTTACATCTCCATCTTTCAAAATACATTTATTAAGATGGCGACGTCAGCGAAAATAGATCAACGCAAATGTTTGTAGATATGCTTGTATAAAACTTGAATATACTTACATATGTTCATAAATATGTACATACATACGTATATGTACTTAGGAGCGGCTAAAAATGGGTGAAATTATTGGGTGAGTACTACAAACCACATCAACTGGCCAGTGATGCAAGAAAAAATTCTCTACCATTTAAAGTCAAAGCCACACCAAAAAAATTTTGTCATACACACATGCATTCATATACACATGTATATGGAGATGTAATAAAATACTCAACAGTATATGGAAACTAGTTTCTGAAAAGTTACCAAGTATGGCTACTGCGGAGGCCGGCTCAAATCCATGCTGTGTGAGCGGATACAGCTACTCACTTCTGCAAATTCAACATTGATCGTCTGATTAATATACATATGTATGTGTGTATATATATACTTATATTTATTTATATGAATATGTGTTACTGTTTTCATGGATCACTGCTGTTTTTGTGGCAAATTAGCAACATATGTTCAATTGAATGAATGCAAATACTCAATTTTGTAAATTATACCTGGCATTAAACTTTAAACTTTACTGAATTTGGGGATCGTGCTTATAATTGTATTGAAAATACTGGAACTAAATTAATATACATACATTCATACAAATGCTTTAGACATTAGTTTTTCTCTTGGAAGCATGAGAAACTTTCATTTAGTTCAAATTTAATAACAGTTATGAATAAATCAGCTATTTCAAGTTTTTTTTATTTGTAGTTCAAATATATGTACAGTAAAAGTTGGGACATTAAACAAGATGGAAATGAAATGTAATTAACATTTTTTTCTTTTTTCATAACTGTTATCGTGTTAAATCTCAAATTTCCGCTATTAATCCAGTCAATATTAATTTCATTCATGTTCGGGAAGAGAGCTATAGCAAAGTGCATAAAATTCAGTAGTAAATGAACTGCCTTACCGACAGAAGTTGCCACCGGAGTTTTGGCATTTAAAATTTGTATTTCATACACTTTACTATTTTAGTCATTGATCTTTGTGTATATGTTTTTTATACGGCAATTGGACAAATACTACATAAAATATACTAAAATTTCCTACATAATAGCACAATATCTGAAAAAAATGTTTATTTTTCTATAAATCCCCAAATCCACTACATCTTATCAAAAGATTTATCGATATTTTTGTTTTGTGCACATTTTCGTCGACTTGTGACTTATTCTGTGTTGTAAACAAAACCGTACTACGGCATAAAACAATTTGCAAGAACCAAAGTAAAGGCAAAATATTTTTGAGATAATACAAGCAGTCGGTCATATTTGCAATATTTTCGAAAATAATATCAAATTTTTATATTATTTACTAACTGACATGACATTAACAAAGACTGTGGATCAGGCTACAATCCTTAGTGGTGATCGTTCCAAGTAAGTACAAAAGAACATAATTCTTGAACTGTCTATTAATCTCTGCTATTACCGGTACATTACAATGCAGAATAAAAATAAAATTGAGTTAATGCGTATTTGTTGTACTAGGTTGAAAGACTTGCTATGTAATCGTTTGGCTGAGTGTGGTTGGCGTGATGAGGTGCGTCTGATGTGCCGTAATATAATCAAGGAGAAAGGCAACAACATAAAAGTTGAGCAATTGATTGCTGATGTTACACCACGCGCTCGTGCCTCTGTTCCCGATGCAGTAAAAAAAGAACTACTTATGAAGATTAAGGCAATTTTAGCTGCACAAGAAGGTATCGATTTGTAAATGGAAGTTAAAGATGGAGCTGGCGTGAATCAACTATTTTAATTATACAAACATACATATATACAAAAAATGCAGATAATACTGTTAGAGAATCATATAATTTTTAGTCAAAGGATTATGTTTTTAATATCACAATTTCTATACGTGTTATGTGAACTCTCCTTTAATATTTAAATAAACAAATATTTGTGTGTACAAAATTGATGAAGCTGGATTTTATGTTTTGCTGTATATGATATTTTTATTAAGTGTATATTTTTTTGAGTTGCCTTACAAGCCTTCTTTGTTTGGAGGAAGACGTGCGGATTTATAAGCGTAAAAAGGGTTTGACGTCAGCAGCTTTATTTTTTTAGCCAACCTAACTTTACATAATTTATAATTGCGTTGAAATATTTTCACACGAACGTGAGTCTTCGACAACGGAACGGTCCCGGATATTTATCTGGCCAACGACTGCCAACTCATTCATATTTTTTGGGTATGTTTCTGAAATATTGCTTTGGGGAGTAAAAAATGTAATAATCGGCCAGTCGACCGAACATAGCGAACTATCTGAAGAGTGGTGTACGGTAGCAACTTACATACACACATGTACATACATATGTTAAATAAAGCTGACGCTCAAAACGAATTTAGTTATTTTTTTCGGGTGAAATTCCAAACTCAGAAGATGTATTTCAAAACAGCGCATATTAAATTTTATTTGCTTTAAATGCGTTTCCGACATCTGAAGTTAAAATTGTTGACATGTTTTTAACCGCCGACTTCAGACCATTTTAAACTCGCAGATAGAGCGCCTGCTCACATTTTCTTGGTACAGAATTAACATCATTTCAAACCATTCGTCTAACATCATATATTATATACATATGTATGTATACACTAGTCATATTCGACATAACTGTTACAGCTATAAAATTATCTGTGAAGTCCTTAAAAACGTATAATAATGTTCTTTAATTATTAGTTTTATTGATGTAAATGTATGTATATATCTCTTTCCTTCAGGTAAAAAATAATAATACTGGAGATTCTCATGATTTTCGCCTTAGAACACGGAATTACAAAGTCCACAGTTGCTCACCGGACACGTCTTCATTTCTTTGTGTACACCAACGCGCAACACTGCGGCCATACCCATCTCCGAGTGCGTCGATATGTGACAATGCAGGATCCAATAACCAGGGCTATCCGTATAGAAACGAAGTATTGTATAACCGTAGGCTGGTACCTGTACAGTGTCCTTAAGTGGTGCGCCTCGCTCCCGACGCGGCAATGGAGTACGACGATCAATCTCTTCGATCTGTAAAGTTTACACATATATGCAAGTATGTATGTAAATGTGGTGGAAATTCAAAGCTGCTTATTTTACTCACGTTTTGAATGCGATCAACTCCCAGTACGCCAATGCCCACCACACGAAATGTGTAGCCATGCAAGTGAATGGGATGCGCCGTTTCGGTGGTGCTTGAAATCACGAATTCGACATCCTTAAAAGCCGGCACCTCGATCACATTCGCGCATTTGCAATTACGATTGCGACAATCCAAACCCATTGCAGCTTGTTGGGTTTTGTTGCAGAGGAATTGGCCAATACCTAGATTACGTGATTGTAGCAGAGAGACGCGTGAAGGCATTGTAAATGTGATATCGTCCATCTGAAAGAGCAACTGATTTTTGGTGCGCACGGTCATGCTGGTGTAAAAGGTGTGCTGTGGAACGGGCGCCAGTACCGAACGTTTCTCCAATGCTTTCAAATCGACAATTGTAATTAGATTTTCATCATTGTTGGGTGGTTTATCGACGGTATTCAGTTCCTTGCCATAAGGTTCGTAGTCATAGAACACTTTCGCTCTGGGTAGTGTACGTCGCTTGGCACCCTCGTAGTGCAATATTGCCTCCTGATGTAACTGATTAATTTTGCAAAAGTTGTAACCCTTAACGCGTATCCAATAGTTTTCAACTGCTTGGTTGGCGTGCAAGACAAAGTCGAAACGTTCGCCGCCATTCAATGTGATCTTGCTCACCTTTACGGGTACAATGTCATTACCGTCACTGGCAATGACGACGAGTTCATGATTGTCGATGCTCACGCTTATCGGGCAATTGGCTATACCTGTGAAGGGTTTGAAAATAAACGAAAAGACTTACATATAAAAAAAAAAGTGATAATTAATTTTCTTTCACCGTTAAAGATTACACGGAAGCGATATCTGCCGCCCCGCACGACAGAATAGGTTGCGTAAAGCGTTGGCGTCGTTTTTGTCGGATTGCTACCATTTACTGTTGGTATTTTCTGTCCAACACCATCAATTAGTATACTCTGCGGCACTAAGTCTTCTTGATTATATATCCAATCCTGTAGCATGATTGTGTGCTCCGAGGAGTCAAAGTCATATAGAGACGCATGTACATCCTCCGCTTTTGGTTGTCTCACCACCAACGCGCCGGCTATGCCGAAACCTCGTTGATGTCCCACATGACTATGCCACCAATGTGTGCCGATATGATCCACCTCGAAGCGATAACGAAACGCTTGACCGGGTTCAATTGGATATTGCGTAATATATGGCACACCATCCATATGCGGTGTTTGCCGCTGATGCAAGCCATGCCAGTGTATAGTGGTGATGTCATGCATGCTATTGATAACATCTACGACGATCGTGTCACCTTGACATACTTCGATCGTTTGGCCTGGTAATTGGCCGTTAACAACCATAACTTCCGTCTTTACGCCATCCGCATACTTGCAATCGTCGAAGCCATCAAAATCTCGCACGGCATATGTGTCGATGTACTCACGCCCACCAACCCTAAAGCGAAATTGTTGTTCGAGATAACGCTCACAACTCGGATTAAAGGTATCGTCGTAATGCACGACGAAGTAGTAGTAGCATGTCATCGACTGATCTGCGCGACACGTGCGTTTGCAAGGGTGATCAGCGAAATTTCTAAAGCTACCGCTGGGCCAAGCTTTGGCCTCTGCATACGCGGGCTGTGGAAAGAGCTGCAGCATCTGCTCATATTTGCTAAGGTAGGCTTGGCATAAGGAAGAAAAGATGATTTTTGAAATTACTTTCGAGTGTTTCAAGTGCTCTAAGCCGATCATGCGCAGTAAATAATATTTATGAATCTACCGACCATTATCATTTACATAGTTTTTAAGGGGTTACATGGAGTTTGTCGAGAAAAAACACCACAAACATATTTTCAATAATATTTTTTTCATAAAAAAAATGAAATATTTTATTCATCCCGAAGATACATATTTGATAAAGACTTTGTAAAATTTTTAAAGGAAAATATGGAAAACTCGGTTATTACGGCGTCATTTTCGGCAGTCCCTCGGAAAAAGGGTGCTTCCGCGTTGACAGCAGAACTACTGACAGGATCATCAAAAGTAAAAAAAAAAAAAAAGATACGTGCTTGAACTAAGACCATTAACTAAGTATTCGAAGGAGAAAAAACAAATAAAGTGAAAATTGTATTATTGGCAGACGTTTTTATGAAAACATGCAAATTTTAGTGAAAATTTCTCGATGTTTTTTTTTTGTTTTAAATAATTTTAATTGAAAGTAGATAATTGTAATTGAATTCAAGACCTTGTAAAGGATATTTTGAAGACCTGTTTAAAATTCCATTATGATCGATTGAGTAGTACGCGAGTAATCTTGACAACCGACTTTGAAAACAGAGTTTGGAGAAAAACGCGTTTAAAATTTTTAGTGACTACAAAGCTAACCTCGAGCGCGCAACTTTTCAAAGCTGTACCTCAAAACAATTGGGATCAACTTGAGAATTTAAGACAATATTCTAGAGAGTAGAATTAAATAAGACAATATAATTTTTTTTTTTTGAAGCCCTGAATTTCCAATAACCGCTTAAATGCGGCTAATGTGCCTGAGTCACCAAGTTCTTGGAGTAAGATACATACTTGTACAATATCGAGAGTAAAGCGTTTATAAACACCAGCTTATATTATATTTCCATATACGTAGATTATATTGACCGATCTACTTCTTTCTGATTTGTATCTTAGTTTTCAATAGACAATCTACTAATATAAAGAAGCCTTTGAATTGCTGTTGGATTTTTGTGTGGAGGCTTTTTAAGGATTTTTGTTGACGGAAATAAGCTCAGTGGTTTTGAATTGCAAACGATCGGCTTGATTTTCTTCATTTACAAAATGATATGGCGGTTATGCTTATCTATTCGGTACAGCTACTGTTCAAAGGAAATCAATGACCTTTAAAATCTTTCCGAACGCTAGTAAATATCTTAATAAAAGTATCGGACCACTCAAAGTAGGTAATAGTTGTGAGCTCAGTATGTCGTGACTGGAAGAATGCGTTGAGTCTCAACATAATAAATATCATAACTTAGCCGAAATATTTACAGTTAAATTTCCCATACGAACAGGCAGATATTATTAATCTGCATGGAAATCAATATCAAATAATAATAACCAATAGATTTAAATATTACTTAGAAATGTATAAGATGTTTGCACTGAAAATACCGATTGTATAATTTTTTTTTTTATTATGATAACCTATTATATATTATATTTTTTTGTATTTTTTCTAAAAATATTTTTTTTTTAGAGAAAAAGTAATTGTGTACGTATATCTAAGTATATGTATGTGTATAACTCCTCAAAGGAAGTACCTTCACACAGCGCTCCAAATACATTTATCACCAAAGAAATTATTAGAAGCCGGTTCATTTTGATTTCATTTATTTATTTATATTTTAATTGTAATTATTTAGTATGACTTTGTAAATTTTCTTCACATATAGGCACATGTATACATGAACACTATTATATATTTGCAAGTCGGCGGCACTGTTGCGATCGTATTGCCGATGTTTGTTGGCGTTTTTAAATAAATATACCGTTACCGTATTTTGAATAACTACTCAATCCGCCCCATAAGCTGATGCTTTTATAGCTGCGATGCGTTGCTTGAAAATATATGAAGTTGTGAATTTTAGGCTAAAATTACATAAGTGCAATTAACCGTTTCTTCTTATCAGTAATGTAACAGTAATGCATTGGCTTCCATTTAATAATAAAGTTGAATTGAATATTTTGTTTTGGCTACGCGTTTAACTTACTGTTGTACTGTTTGCTTAGCGTTTTTTATTTTCTATAAAAATTTCAGAATTTATTGTTTTAGTAGCAAATCCGTTTACTTGAGGTACAACTTTTTTAAAAATCAAGAGACAAGTTGTCGATATCAGATCGTCCTAATATAAGCCTGTACAAATATGATGCTGAAGTTATCACTGACTACATACATATACATATGTACATACTGGGTGTACATATATATGTCATCACGTTCATATATATAAATTATCTCACCACACTCTTGTTTGTTATTATTTATCTTGGCAAAATGATACGCATATACATAGACATAGTACGGCTGTGTATGCAGTTTTCGGTAGAATTGAAATTTGAATACTTCTTACATTTTTTAATTATCGTGATTTACATACACACATACATATGTACATATAAACATGAAATGAGAAAAGCAAACAAGAATTTTGAAGAATACCTCTGATCTGCAATACTTCTATCAATTGGCAGGTGATACACAGTTATATACAGCTGTGGGGGATACGTATTTATCGTATATACCATGCAGGAATATGCAGCGTGAAATTATGATAGCTGCTAAGGTGGGCTCTCGGTGGCAGGAGCGTTTACGCAAATCCTATTTAAAATTCGAAAATTATATAAATCGATTCAGCTCATCACGCTGCTCATTTATGTGATTTATTTAATGGGATGATATTTTATAGCGTCTCCGACGCTTTCTTCTGGGTGTTACAAACTTCGAAGCAAATTTACGCTTGTTCGCGGCATAAATGACGATAAATAACCGGAGTTCTTTTGGTAATACTAGCAAAGTGTGTTAAACAAAAATGAAAAAAGCGTTTTTTTTTCGAAATGTTTAGCGGTTGCTTTAATAATTTTATTTCTTTAAATTTTTTATAGTCGTTATGCTTAATATTTTATACTATATATATACAATGTGCTTCTTCAAACATAAATTATACAGTTACATACGCACGTTGTTATTTAGCTGAGTATATATATATAAACTTTTATTACTATGAGTACTTATAGGTAGACGAACAAGCACTAATTATTTCGTTTATTCGCTAAAATTATGTGG
The DNA here is from genome assembly GCF_042242935.1 of Bactrocera oleae. Taxonomy (NCBI): domain Eukaryota; kingdom Metazoa; phylum Arthropoda; class Insecta; order Diptera; family Tephritidae; genus Bactrocera; species Bactrocera oleae. The sequence continues at coordinate 19,810,651 of NC_091536.1, read as the reverse complement.
TCATTGACTTTAAAACAAAAAGTACTAATTAAAAGACTATTTCATAAACAAAATGTAGGTGCTTCTATAATAGTTTTGGTTAAAATTACAACTTACATAGCTATTAGGGACAATTGTTCGTTGATTACACATACTTACATGGTAATAAATAGTAAACAATATCGAGAGGATTTACTCAAATTTTAAAGGGAAATCTTCGTTCAGCTATATCATATCATATATAAACGCGCATTTATTATTGAGAATAACAAATCTGATTAGTATATATAAAGGTTACTTTTAAATATACATATGTATGTTTTCTAATTGGCAACTGTGGTATGCGCTTAGAAACAGTTATTTACTGCTTTTGACTATGGGTTTAAAGGCTTTTTCTGGTTTTGGCAACCAGCTGACTGTTTATTGTTTACAAGTGGTGAATTTGGTGGGTTTATATGTGATTTTCATACAAGTATTTCTTTTGCTTTTGTTAATAAAAATATTATAGTAATTTTATTTGAGTATTTAAAAAAACCGTTAGCCTTAAAAATATTTTTTATTATTGCAAAAATGTAAACTTTTACGTCTCAGTGTTGCTTTGGTAGTCATATATAAGGGGGGGGTCAAATAAGAAATAAAATTTTCGCGTTTAATGAAATGTCGTGATTTAAAAAAAAATTAAAATTTTTATCAGCTGAAATATGGTTAAATTCCTATCATTATAATTTATATGAATAAATATTGATGGCCACAGTTGAATACGAGTATATATAACGGAAATTCAATTTGGCTTCGCAATAACATTATTTTTTGTTCAAAAGTGAATTAATAGAGAAATTCGAATTGAATTTCACATTCGGTTCGTCGGCACATTGTGGTTGTTGTCGTTGTTGTTGTTGCTGCTGTTGCTGTTGTTCTTGTTGCAATACCAACTGTTTATTCTCACTGAGCTGTGGCTGATCATGCAATATTAACTGCTTATCACCACCAATTGTTGTCGTTGCTTTTACCAATGCGCTGTTTACATCCGCTGTTGGCGCTAAACTCACGGATTTCAATTTGTGACGCGGCTTGCGTAAAAACTTTGTTGAAATTGTGAATTTACCTGGCTTACTGCTTGCTTTCGCAGTACTCGCAGTGGTTGTTGTGGTACTTGTTGTTGTCAATGCGTTAGTCGTGATTGCAACTGCCGATATGAAATCCAATTGCTGCTGTGGCATCAACAACTCATCGAATGCGTGTTGCTCAACATACGTGCTAAGACGGTTGGCTTCTGTTGAACCCATTGTCATATAATTATTCACATTGTGCACCTCTTGTGGACGCAACATATCATGTTGCAACTGTGCGACATAACAAATTGCTGCGGTCTTTTGTTTTTGTTGCTGCCGCTGCTGTTGTTGTCGTTGTTGTCCATCGAAATAATTGAGGAAATTCTGCACGTGCATCAAATTGTCATTGCCACCGGCAAGTTTGCGCTGCAATTCTACACCGTCACATTCATTGGCATCCTCTTCGTCGGCTTCGGCTTCATAGTCTAACGAACGTAGAGAGGAGGATATAGCCGAGGATGAATTGCTGCTATCACACGGGCTAGCACTGGGTATACGACAGCGATTTTGTTCTTCAAATGAAGCAGCATTGCAGGCAAGCGTGTAAATATCGTCTGTAACGCGGCTTGTGTTGTTTGTTTTAGACGAAGTTTGCTCTTCATCGGAAGAAATTTTAATAGTATCACTGTCGGCAGCTGCTTCTTCTGCTTGTTTCGTCGATTTTTGTCGCTGCTGCACTTCTTTTTGTTGAGAATTCTGCAATTTCGTTTTTTGTTGTAACTTTGGTTGTTGTCTGGCTGCTTGTTGCAACGCTGCCTTTTCTACCTTTGTTTTTGCTTTTTTTGACGCTCGTTTTCCTGCTTGTTGTTGCTGCTGCTGCTGCTGCTGCCGGTCTGTTGTGTGCTGTTGTGGCTGGCGGCTAGGGCGAAAGGCCAATAAAGCTGCTGTCGATTTTCAGCTGGGCTTTACTAGGTTATCGTCGCGCCTTAGCGGTGACTATTGTTGCACCGTTAGAATGTGACGTTAGTGCATGTGGAGAAGAAAGTAAAATGACAGTAAATTGTTAATACATTTTTGCATTGAAAATATTGCTTTTATGTTATAATCCAACATTAAACAATGATGTGTGGTTGTTGTTGTTGTTGGTGATTAGTGACTGATGTGGCCTGATGAGAATTTTAATAATTTTTGCAAGCAATTTGTTCTGTTTTTCATTTCTGCTACAAAATATTTAAGAATAATTTCAACATTGTTTCAAAGTAGGGAAAGGGTGGTTAATATATTTTTTAACAATTAACACATTTATATCTTGTTTAGCTCAAAATTCCAATTATTTTAATGATTATGATGATAATGATGACTGCAATGTGTTTGTTGTTATAGAAAACAATTGTAATTTATTTGATTAAAAATTGAGAAAAAGGTTTTGACACGTAGCCAATAGTACGGGTTGAACAAAAAATCATGTAGATTTCTTAGTTTAGGTTGCAAAAATAAAATTAGAATTTATTAAAACAAGTATGGTGGTTTTTGTAGCAGAGTAAATATTCCGCAAATAGTTTTGGGAAATCCAGTTGCAGAGGCGTCCAAAGGAACGCGTATAATTTTGTGTCAAATTCCGTTTATGTAAACCTGTCACTGTCGTTCAAACAACTTATAATTGCCCATAGGCAATAATTAAGTAGTGAAAATGGTATTAATATCAAACCAAAAATCAATTTTAAGGCAATTCACAAATATCTTATACATAAATTTTAAAATTTTGATAAACAACAAACACTTAAATGTTAATGCTAAAAAGTTGATGAGTTGTTTTGTCTGTTGGAAAACAATTAGTATTCGAATGCTGAATAATCGATTGTTATGAATTGGTTTTTGAACATTCTTTTGGAACATTAAACATTTAACAAGCCATCACGCCACACCACTACTACCTGATGATGTGTATAAAGCGAGTGAGGAGTATACGCGGCGGCGGATGTGGGGTGGCTGCTATCCGATGCGAGTAATGTGGTATTACCGGCACCACCGCCGCCACCAACGACACTTCCACTAACACCACCACCACCATCACCACTCACACCACTACCAATAGCATATGTTGTTGTTGTCGTCGCGGTTGTTGACCCACCTCGTGACGCCGCGGTGTTGTTGCTGTTATTCGGATTATTATTATTGCCAATGTGTGGCCCAACCATGCCCACCATGCCGCCATTTCCACCGACGCCACCGAGACGTGTTGACGCAAGTGAATGTGGCTCGACACCGATGCCGGCGTTGACGTTAACTGTGGCAGACGGATGCGTTTGATGTGCATGATGAGTATGAGGAGCATGCGTGTGCACGTGCGGTGCATGCGAATGCGTGTGTGCTAGATGTAGAGGATGGGTGGCGTGCAAGTGCGTATGAGCAGCTTGTTGTTGTTGGTGATGATGCATGGCCGCTGCTGCGGCCGCACTTTGTGCTATGTGTTGCTGTTGTTGTTGTTGTTGCTGTGCGGCCGCTAGCGACATTTGATGATGCTGTTGTTGTTGTTGTTGCTGTTGCTGCTGATGCAATGATTGCATGTGCTGTTGGTGCTGTTGTTGTTGCTGTGCAAGACGATTTGCCGTCATAGTGGACATACCAACAACGGCAGTAGCTGTGCCACCTGTGGTTGCAGCTGTTGTATGCATATTGCTAAGTCCTTCGAGACTATTGGGATGCATTGTTGCTGACATATTGCCCGCCATGCTGGTGGCAGGTATTCCTGAGGCATTTACATAGCTGGCCGTGGAGTGCCTAAGTTTCAACATAAACATACAAATGCAGTCGAATATATATGTATGTATATATATGGCACAAACATAGCGGGATAGCGATATGATGTGAATGAGCAACAAATATGACAAATATGTGGCGGAGAGTTGACAAGCGTTAAGAAAAAGAAATAAAAATTGAGAAAACAAAAAACAAATAGTTAAGTTGCGAATTTCAATGTTTCCTTTTTGACTTTTTGTCTCACCTCATGCCCATGGATGGACCAACGCCTCCACCGCTGCCAACTGTGCCAACATGCGCTGACGTTGTCGTTGTTGCTGCGCTTGTTTGCCGAAAGTCGATGCCATTTTCCAACACGTGCTGCTGTGGCACAATTGTATTTAGCCGCGAAGTTGGTGTACCACCGCCTGCACCGGTTGAAGCCGTTGTGGCCGTATTGGGCAGACGTGTATTCACAGTCATAGCAGTAAGCGATGTGGTCACTGCGGTGGCAAGTGATGTTGCAGCAGCCGTTACAACCGTTGTTAAAGCGGTGCCGGCATTGCCAGAGCCAATGGTACCAGTACCGCCAGCAGCTCCGCCGCCAGTGCCGGCATTGTTACCGCCAAGCGCATTAACCGCTGCAGTTGTTGTTGCTATTGCTGCTGCTGCACAGGCAGCTGCTATTGCCGAGGTCGCTGTCGCTGTCACAACGCCTGCGGCTGCGGCTGTTGTCGAGACGGTGGCAACACTGGTGGATATCGCTGCCGATGATACGGCCGTGGCTGTAACATCGTTAGTTGCAGTTCAAACTTTTTGTACTTTTTTTTTAAGGAAAAGCTATATAGGGGTAAGGTCTTATGCCTCTCAATGGATGATGGAAAGTAAGGGCTTTGGATTTGCATTTTATTCAGTGTTTAAACGAAAAATTGCGGTTTATAGGAAATATATAACCTAAACAATTAGTTAAACTGAACTTCTATCTTAATATAAAAAGCTATCTTCTCTTCAAAATTTGTGTGCTTATGCGTTCGCATTCTAGTTTCGATCGATTTTCAACGAAAATTTAATATCTTAACCCGACTCTAGACAAAAGCGGATAACTAGTTACCACTCGTAAGTAATGTGCGGCAAACACATGCAATATACCAGTTAAACTCAACGGATTTATGCGACATTCGTTACGTACAATAATAACCTAATCAATATTATACGAGAACCAACTTGTACCAAGAAAAGATTTGATGCGAGATAAGCCAGAATAGTGAATAAAAAAAGCCAACCGTTGCCGTGAATATAAAACTAGCAGATAAAAAACACCGAATAAATTTTGAAACATCAAGAAAATGCTGAGAAACATAAGAGAATTTTCAGTGGAATATACAATATATACATATGTATATATATATGTGTATAGATACATACATATAATTGAAACGAGAGACAGTATAGTGGATTAAATGAAATTGTCCAAAGTAGAAGTTATAGGATTTTGTTTGCTAAAATAAATTATTGTATAAAAGCACATTCATGTGTATTCTATTTGGAATGGTTGGGGGAAAATCAACTATACCTATGGCCACACAAAAGGAGTTTTAAAAATTATTTTTCAATAAAAAGATAATGTAAAGAAAATAAACAAACACCATTTTTTAATTTTAAATTTTTTTAAAGTTTTTCATTTTATATTCAGCAAATTTCAAAAATTTTAATTACTAATTTAATTAATATTAATTTAAATGTACGTGAATGATTGACTGGTGGGTTGGTTTATAGGTGAATATATGACAGAGATGTGGGAAAATAAATATTTTATATAATTTTAAATTCTAATTATATGTATAAAGTAAATATTTTTGAGTAGTATAACATACATATGGTTACAGTAGATATATGTTATATATGTTTGTTATATATAAATATATGTATTTAATATACTTTGAAATTAAGCATTTTACACAGAAGCGATCGAATGGTTGGTGTTAATTGTGTGATTTCGTATATGTATGGGTGGTGGACATGACAATGGATGCGGTGAGTGATGAAAATGTTTGTCAATATGTATGCAGTGAGTACCGATAGTTTGAAAGCTCTTCAATGTTTTTTATTATATTCTTAAAGATTTATCGAAATTTGGAATTTTTAATGTACAAATTATTAAATTACAGTGCAGTTGTAGTCACAACTGTATTTCAGCGAAATTAGAAAAATTTTATTGGAAAAATTCTTTATACACCATCTTCATTAAATACTACGGAAACATTCCCATATTCACATGCATACATATAAACAATTTGAGTTTAATAACAGTGTTCCTTATTTCCAGCCAATTTAAGAAAAATTTATAATTTTTATACAAACCAAAAGTTGTAAAAAGAAAATTAATATTAATTAGTTACAAACTATGTATGTGTTTATGTGCGTGTGCTATATATGTATATAGTATGCATGTTTTTGTTTAGTTGTTACAAACAAAATTTGTTTTTGTACTCATTTCATTACCGCTTTGGCAAACTATTGTATTATTATTTTATGTGCAATTATATTATTTTTTTTCTTGACGATTTATGTATATATAGGTGTATGTAAATTATATTTAAATAAATCTGTAATAAATACAAATATTGTATATTCAACCGTTGATGCATGTGCACTCACACATCTTAGTGCATAGGTTATGTATATAGTATAAATATAAAGAAAGTTGTATTAACTAAATCTTAAAATGTTTAGATGCTAATCAAATATATGTACAATTGAATTTTGTTTGCGTTTGGTTTAAATGACGTTTTTAATATGTATGTCGTTTAAATAAATAATAAAGAAACTATCAGCATGAAAAAAAATTTTGGGTTTCCAAAAATGCATCATTTGTGTTTTATTGCAGAATTATGAATATGCATATATATATTTATAATCCAAAGCAAAAAGGCCAATGCACGTTACACTTAATCAACTATAAAAGAAATTAATAACCAATAATAAAGAATTAAATTATTTATATATAAATATTGGGCCCCAAAATAAAGAGGAAAAGTACATAGCAAAGCTAGAAACTAATAAAAAATTAAAAACAATTAATTTTAAGCTTAACACCAAAAACAGTAAAGAAAAAAACTTAAACTTGAATTTCGTTCTAAACTATATGTATATATATATATATATATTTGTAGGCTTTTCATTTTGTATGCATATTTTCGCACAAATTTTTCGCTTGTTTGTTTGTGAGCTTTTGTTAGATTTTCGAATAATTGAAATTTAGAGCCGTAAGTGAAAAAGCAGCCGCGCAAAGTGATTTTTTTTGTGGGTATATCCTGCATTCCAGAAAACACATGTGAGAGAAACTTTGCGTACTACTTGCAATTTCCTAGTTATCTAACATGGTTCCATGCAGATTTGCATTATTTTTCTTTATCTCATTTGTTCAAGCTCTCATACTTTTGTTTACATTTCTTTTCGCAGTGCGCTAATTCACTTACCTTGGCTCTGCGTAGTATTCGTTTTCAATGGGACGGCGAGCCGTGCATTAACAGCCAGCAGATGATCCCGACGTGCTATCAGACTGGTCACATGTTCCTCTAAGCGAACATTTTCACGTTGTAATTGATGTAGACAGGATAGCAAGGACGCGACTGTGAAATGCAAGAGATATTTAATTTATTTCTCTATATAACAATTCTTAACTAAATTTTTTTAAACAGTTTATTATGTTTTAATATACAGTTTAATTGAATTACCAACTTACTGTCAAAGTGCTGCGCCTGCTCCATGAGAAACTGTGAGCCCTGCTCCCATTGACGTTCGAGCAGTTGTTCCAAACTTTGCGGTATGGACATATTGCCATTCACACCGCTGCCGAACATCGATGCCAGTGATGTGCCACCGGTCATTTCTGTTGCGGGCGTTACAGCGCTGACTGAGTTGATGGTGAGCGTGTTGCTGCTAGTTGAGATCGGCGTCGAAGTAGAATTGCGCTGTAGAAAAGTGGTATTAAAATTAAGAATTAAACTCATGGAGTATGCAATTTTGTAACTCACCATCGATTTGCCTGGGAAGGGTACACCCACGAATTGCGGTGTTACAGCATCTGTGGTGTAGATGCTGTGATCTTGTATTTCCATGTGCAGTTGGTCGGAGAGCTTCTGCGCCACATTGCTATTCGGATTGAGTTGATTGCCGAGCATATGGGCAGCGGTATGCAATGTCGCACCGCCACTGGACACACCTGATGGCACACTGTTCGCCATATTTGCTGCAGCGGCGGTTGTAGGCGTGGCACCTATGACATGACCACCATTCTGAAACACTTTCACATCAACTTTCACCTCATTAGCATTTGCAAGTGGATCTTTTGCTTTGCGTCCGCGTTTACGTGGCGCTGTTGTTATAGCACCTATTTCGGAGCCTGGTGAGCTGGGCGGTGAGTCTTTGATGGACGTGGTGGAGGTGGTGGTTGTGATATTGCTCGTCATTGCTGTTAACGATGCTGTCGCAGTTGTGACGGCGGTGAGTAAATGTGCTGCCGACGAATCGATGACCGTGGCTTGAGGTTCGTAACTGAATTTTAAGCCACCGCCACCACCGCTACTACTGCTGCTGCTCGAGGAGGCATTCGAGACGGTGCTGCTGTTCGCCACAAAGGACGAGGAGGAATAGATGCCGCTGTCTGGAGTTCTGTGTTGAATGCCACCCGTTGTAGTTGTTGAAGTTGTTGCCATGTTTGCAGGGGATTGCAATGTTTTTGATTGTGTTGGATGATTAGTGGCATGATGTTGATGATGAGTTAGCGTTGAAGAAGTAGAAGTGTTGGTTGGGGTTAATTGCAAAATTTCAATGATATCATTATTGTTGTCGCTAGCAGCAGCAACATTGTTTTGTTGCTGTTGCTGTTGAGCTGATTGTTGTTGTTGCTGATGCTGTTGCGTTTGCAGTTGACTTGTGTTAGTGGCGCTATTGCTACTATTATTGCCGTTATTAATATTGCTATTACTACTGTTATTTAAATTGTTGCTAGTGGTTGTGTTAGTAAAAGCAGTTGATGTTGCAGTGTTACTTGAGGGAGGAGCAGTGGAAGGATTGCTATTAGGATTAGTATTCTTTAGAGTAGTTAAAGTTTTAGCAGGCGAAACTGGGGCCGCGCTAGAGGATGGGGAACTGGTTGAGGAATTGGAGGAAGTGGCGGCCGCTGCGCCTGTGGTGGGATTTGTATTTTTACCGCCACCATTTTTGTGATCAGGTGAACGCTTTTGTTGCTGCTGCTGCTGCTGTTGTTGCTGCGCGGCCAACTGTTGCTGATAGAGCGTTTGTTGAGCACGTAACAATTTCTTATTCAGTGGTTTTCCACTTAGATTTGTGGTTATCAACGGAGCATCATTTGTGTTCTTACCAGACGCACCCGCTCCGGTAGCGCTCATATTGCTACCCTCTATAGCAGTACTTGAGGCATTACCACCACCACGTCTGGCATTATTTACAGTGCCTTGATTAGAACTAAGATTAACCACTTCGCCGTTGTTGTTAACCGATTTGACAGTGGCACCAGCACTGTCACAATCATGACTGGCAAAAGACAAAGCAGCGGAAGTAAGTGCCGAGCTGGATGTTGTACCAGCCAGCGTAAGGTTCGTCGCGACCAGATTTGTTGATGTGCTACTGACACCGCTACTGACACCGCCACCATTGTTACTTCCGCCAATGATATTGACATTGCCGGCGCCGTTCGTTTCGTTGCCACCATTGCCGTTGGCATTCTTTTGCCTTGTTGGTGATGCTGTATTGGATGCATTGCTGTTACTGTTACCTTGCAGCATTACAATCGGTGATGGTGAGGGTGTATGTGTAGGTGTGGGTGTTGGTGTCGGTGTCGAAGCGCTGGGCGGTGGCAGTGAGAGTGGTGAGGGTGCGTTTGGTGGTGGTGTTGGTGTTGCTAATTCGTTGCGAAAATGTTGTTGTATTGGCGACGGTGATGATTTCGTTAGCTTTTCGATTGGTGAATCGCGATTTTTGTTACCACCCAAAGCGGCGGCGGCGGCGGCTGCTGCTGCAGCGGCAGCGGCAGCCCTTTTCTTACCGGAGCGAGAAGTGGTTTTTTGTGTCGCCAACGCTTGTTGTTGCTGCTGCTGCTGCTGCGATTGGCCACCCTGTTGCTGCTGTTGTTGATGGTGTTGTTGTAGATGCTGCGCCTGTAACGCTTGCATACTACTCTCCCCGGAACGCGATCTATTGCACATATGTAGCAGGTTGGTTGGTTGTGGAAAGTGAGTGAATACAGCCATTTCATTGCAATGCGTGAGTGGTGAGTTTTCGTATACATTTATTAAGTAAAAGTTTCATTACGCATTTAAGATTTTTGTTTTAATTTTAAAAATTAGAGAAAGCAGAGAAAAAATATTGACATTCTTCAGTATTCACTTCAAATTTGGCTTAATTGCTGTTTGTCTTTTGTATGATTATGTGGGTGTGTGTGTGGCGGGTAGATGCGTGTGGTGAATTGCAAATATTAATCAATAAGGGAATTAATAGTTTTTTGTTGATTAATTTCGAGTTACACATCTCTAAATAGTTATGTGTATGTTTTATGTATGTGTGTTGGTCGTATGCAGTCAATTTAAAATAAACTTTTGCTTCTCAAATTTTGCTATAGCAAGAATTTATGTTTGTATGGAATTTGTTCAACTTGGTTTGCATATATACATGTATTTGTGTGTGGTTAGATAATATCGGACAAAAAAAATTACTTATCGAAAAATAACTAAAACAAAGCACTTTAAAATATGTATGTACAAAATCGTGGTGTTTGAAAATGCTGCTAGTATTGAATTTATTACGCAGATATAGTAACAGTTTGGATCTTTGTATATAACATTTATAAAATAAAATATATATTTTTTTAAAGCCGCGTGGCTTGGGAGACTTTAATCGGTCTAAATAATTTTTTTTATGTTTTTACTTTTAAAGCTTTCAGCGATATAGAAAAATAAAAGTAACGATGATTTTCCAATTAACTATTCCAACAATTTGTTTGTGGGGTCTCTTATTGTTCAACTCGTAGTTCGTTTTAATACGTTTACGCCCACATTCAAAACATTACAATTACAAAAAATAGATGTCTTTTTTTGTTTTTAGAAATTTACTGGCATTTCTATTTTCTGTCATTCAAATGAGAAACTCTTTGAAAGTACCTCCAACAAAATATCAATACATTTTTCGTAGTGATCCGTTTCACCAAAATGTCTTATTAGAATTGCATTTCTCGTTCCACTTTTTCGTTGCATTGTAAATCATACTTCCCATATATCGTTTTCGTGATGTGTTCAGTTAGATTAATCACACATAGTTGGCGGCATTCGAAGTTTGGCGTTAACAACAACAGCAGCAAAAGCAAATACATATGTAACTAAACTAGGATATTTAAGAAAGTAACTGATTTTTCAGCAAAGAAAAGTGACAGAAACAAAAGAATAAACTATATTTTTAATTGATATTAGTACAAAAGACAAAAAACTCTATAAATTTAATTGATATTAGTAAAAAAAAAATAGATATTTGATTAGGGAATTAAAATGTATGTGTTAGCTACGCGCAGCTCCTGCCTGTGTTAGTTGGATTTAATTTTGATTTTTTGTGTAGTATAAAATAGCGAAGCATACAAAACAACTTTTGGGCGGTGAAGTGCTTTTGTTTATGCGTGTTTTATGTGTTCGCAAATGAGCAAAAAAGCGTATACTTCAACATGGTAGCACAGCAACAAGAAAACATTGAAAACTTTATATTGAATGCCACTCACCTGCTCCTTCGCACTGGTGCTGTTTCCTGCTCTTGCAGCTGACTGACACGCGTTGTTTGCTTTTCATAACTGATTTTCAGATTGCCAGTCTCCGTTGTGGTGGCCATCAAATTGGGATTGCTGCTTGCGCTCAACATCATATTGCCCGATGGCGATTTACCGCTCTGATGTATGACACTGCTATGCGCCGCTGTTGGTAGACCAGTTGCCGAGCTAGCAAAATAACTACTGTTGCTATTACTATGATGTTCGGAAAGCGCCGGCGGTTGATGGTGTATGCGTGGCGATTGCCGTTCTAGCAGTCCACCAGCTCCACCACTACTACTACTACCACCAACACCTAGTGGTGTGGGTGTGGCACCCGCATGCGCGCCCGCTGTGCCGCCCCCAATCATATTAATTGATGTAGAACTGCCCTGATGCTGTTGCTGCTGACTTATAGCTGCTGCAGCAGCGCGCGTTGATTGTGATGGCGGCGCATGGTGATCTGAACGGAAAAGTGATGTACATGAAAATGATTAGATAAATGTCTAGATTTCATCGTAGAATCGAATATTATTTGGCACGTGTTCTTACCTGTTGCACCACCACTTGCTGCGTTACTTGTTGGCAGATTGATTCCAGGTACATTGGCGGTGGAGAGTGGCACAGAGACATATAGGCTGGGCGCGTTGGCTGCCGCGTTCGCTGCATTGCTGGCGGCATTTGCAGCGTTATTCGTTTGCGCCTGTGTTGTGTAACGGTCATCGCGATGATGCTGCTCCTTTGAGCTGGAGTAATTTTGTGCATTTGAATTGCTACCGCTGTTATTGTTGCTATTTGTATTGCCAGCGGTGTTCGATTTATGCACATTCGATGTCGACGAGTTGACATTGCTGGTGCTTAAATTTGTTGCACCACCACTTTTGGCATCCGTTGACAGTGTGTATTTGTGCGAGGCGGTGGTGGTGGCGAGTGTTGACGCCGCCGAAGAGGTGGCGATTGAGGCGGATATTGAAGCGGATGTTGTACCTGATGAGGCCGAGGAGTTGTGGCTGCTGTTGCCAGAGCCGTTGCCACCGCTTTGCGTGCTATTCGCATCGGTGCTGTGTGTTTGATGTGCGGGTGGACTCAGTTCAGTTTTTTGCTGCAAATAGAAATGTTTATTTTTAGTTATTTTATTTTTGATTTATTTTTAATATGATTACGATCAGAAATTGTAAAATGTTGTTTAAGACTTTGATCTTTTATAAAGTGAAATCAAAAACGTTGTGATAAACTTAATGAATTGTTTTTGTAATGCTAAAAAAAACTTTTAGTAACTTAAAATTTTCTTTAGGTAATTTCTTATACTTTCTGAGAAATATGATAATTTGAACTTCAGGAGGGAGAATTGGTTCCCACAAGATTTCAGACTTCAGGATTAGTTGCTGCGATAATACCGTTAATTAAATAGCAAATTTATTGGAAATTTTAAAATGCGAAAATTAAAGAGCGCACATGACATTCATTTATCTAAACTTTGTTACAGCAATTAGAAGCTATAAAACAACAATGTTGCAGGGCACATATAACAAACACGCTTAGCTTCTTCGTTACCCAAATTGCTTGCTGAGTGCCTGGTGGCTGATTAGAGCTCCCAAGTATATATGTATGTATATACATGCATGTATGTAGCAGCAAATACCGTAAAAAGAAATCATAAAAAATTATTGTTGCTGCTGTTGCTTGCTGGTATTTTACCATTTCCGTTGCAGATGCAGTCAACAAAAGCAACAAAACAGTGCTGCAAGCAAGCAAAACTGTTTCTTACTTGTTGTTGTTACGAATGTAGGTACAGAATGTTTGATGCAAACATATGTCACCGCCGACTCTTGGCTCTATCTCTCCACCTGGCTTCCCATTTGCACTCTCTTTCGCTGCTCTCTTGCTCTCACAGCAGTTCCAGTCACTTTGAGTATGTGAATGGAAGTGCGTGGAATTGACAGTGAACGCAACAAATTTCAGATACACAAATAAGGAAGACTAAAAGATTATAAACATATTATAAAAATAGGAAATGAGTAGAACACCAATGGGTCGCCTTGGTTTACAACGTGTGTTGTGGTATACGAATCGTAAACGTAATGAAAACACCTAAGCAGTGGTAATATTCATGTGACAAACTAGCGTAGGCAGTGCGAGAAGAGAGATATAAAGAAAAGGAAGAGTCAAGATACATACTTGTATACTACAAAATTCCTATGCGTAACGATATATTAGGGTTGGTGCTTTCAACGGATAATTACTTCTAATAAAGTCGTTTAGTTATAATTTAGCGAAATTGACAGAATTCTATGTAGTTTCGGGTAATTGAAACTAAGTATTGTTTAAAAAATTTATTTTAGGTATTTCTACAAAATCGTGTGTTCGTTTTTGAAATGGACGCGAGCCCGTAACTTGTCAAAGACCGTTAGGCAGTAACATTCTTGAAGTATTTAGCTGCAATTAACTCGAAATTGCAATACTGGTGTTGTTATTTTAACTAAATGCATGGTAAACAAGAGAGATTTGAGCACGACAACACTTTTACAGGTGTACATATAAATGTGTTAGTAGATATACATATGTATGTGCTATATACGCTTCAATGTAAACGCTTTTGCATTGATTTGTATATGTAAAATTGGTTGTAGGCGACAGAATGCAAAAAGTTGCATGTAGTTCAACATTTGACAGACGGACTGACAGGCTTTGGAAAAGTGAGTGCATGTTTGACTGACAGACCTGAAACAAAACAGCTATTAGAACAGATATGTAAGTGCATATATATATATAATACATAGAAATATGTATATATTGTATGTAGCAATGTTGTAAGTGATTTATGTAGTAAACGAATATGGATGGATGGATGGCTAAGCGGAAAATGCTGCAATTGACTGAAGACGAACAGTATTAGCTAGACATAAGCACATTCAGCAATCATTTGCGAAGCGTCAGAACTACAAACATGTGGTGAAAGAAAAAATATTATTGCGGCAAAAACTATGCAGGAAAACTCACAAAAAAAATACATTTATATCAATTTAGAAACTCACATGGTTGTTAACAACACAAAATGCCCATGGCCCATGCACAGGAAGTTTACATAGGCCATTTGTAAGCCAAATGCAAAGCGCAAACAATGCAGTGCCGCCGATAAAGCACACATGCCGCAAGAATGTAAGAAGAAGACGTGTTGAAGAGAGACACACACACACATAAATCGTATTGTGGCTAAATGTGGTTAAGGAAATGGCATTTTGTGGCACGAAAAATAAAATTACATTGTCGGGGGCAATAATGAAATGGTATGAAGCTTGTCAAGTCATTACATTCAGAGTAACACAAAACAAAGGAACTTAAGATTGAGCAAATAATGTTTTTTTTGTACTATGTTGTACTTTTGACATGAAGCAGTAGCTTGACATGTAGCAACTTTTCATTTGGGGTATTGCAGGTCGCCCATCACGAATTAAAGAGCGAAATGATTCAAATCTACAAACCTATATGGATATATAAATGGATTTTAAACAAAATTTCTACTGTTAATTTAACATTAATTTTTGCGATCAGCTGTTTGACTATTAACGATGTGTTCGCTTATAATCGACTATTCTTCTGTATACGGTGTCGTACATAGATACGAGGTGTTTTTAAAGGAAAAGGCAAATTTTGATTGTTCGCGTGCTGTATACATTCGATTATCGATATTTTGTTTTTGTTCTAATCGGATACATATTTTTATCATGTTCTTTCATTAGGAGCCAATTTCGATTAGTAGTTTGTTTTTGACAACAGAAAAGGTTAGTCACGTTTTTGTGTGCTCTTCGACTTTTGACTCTTGAAAGAAATGGATCAAAGAAATGTAATTAATTTTGCATTAAAAATGGAATAAAGTGCTCCAAGGCACTGTGGCATTCGGTGAGTCCATTTTGTTTCAAAAAAGAGTTTATAAGTGGTACAAGCGATTTACAGAAGGCCGAAAAGATGTTGATGACGATGAGCGACCACGTTAATAAACGAAGAAAACATCGAAACAGGGGAAAAAAATTGTTTTTGAAAATCGTCGAATCACTATTAGGGAAGTTGCAGAGGATGTTGGCATATCAATCGGCTCATGCCATTCAATTTTTTCGAATGTTTCGAGCATGAAACCTGTGGCAGCGAAGTTTGGTCCAAAATTGCTAAATTTTGAGCAAAAGCAATGTCGCATTAGTCTGAGCGATTGTTGAATGACGTCAACCATTTTTTTTTTTTTATTATTCACCTGATTTGGCTCCCAGCAACTTTTTCCTATTCCCCAAACTGAAGAAACCAATGAGAGTAAAGTGTTTTGCCACAAATGATTAGATCAAGTCAGAATCGAAGAAAGAGCTAATGGCCATACCGAAAAGCGCATTCTTATCTTAGAATCAAAGTTTAAAGTAACTGGTTAGAGGTTGGAAAAAGTTTCAAAACACACCCACTACCAGAAAAATAAAAATCATTATTTAAGACATGCATAAAAGTAAAAAAAAATTAATGAGCTTTTCATTTTTCGTTTTTCGTCAGTTATAACTAAATGTTGTAATTTTATTTTCAGACATTTATTAGCAACCAATTTCTATATATTAAACTTCTTTCTCTCTTACTCTAATCAACCGTTAACACGTTACTAAGATGATTATACCAAACAATACAATTTTGTGAAACATTTTAATTAAATAGTTAAACCGAAATCTCAGAACTTAATGATTTTTTACCACTCACTTCATAAAAAGAACTTCCTTTTATCTTTGTTGCAAACACTTCATCCACATGCCACTATTAGGGTATGTGCGAGCATTGTATGCCACATTTACAAACCATTAACGACACTTGACTTTTTTGTATGCAAAATAATATGTTTGTATGTAGTTAGTGCATATGTCATCGTTTGAGCGCCTGATTGTCTCGTCTTACAATCTCCAAGGACTACGTGTATGTATCATGTAATCGGATTTTAAATGCAAAAGGGAGTGAATTTTAAAATTGTGAAATTTTCAGCCCAATTAAATATTTATATGTAAGCTGACACATGTGACACAAAAACCAAAAAAAGAAATATGGGCTTGCAGATATTTTACTCTAAAGGTAAATGAGCAACAAATGTTGCCAATGTTGCATGCACAGCAACGATGAGGAAATGAGAAAACTGTGCATTGCAAATGATGACAATTTGTTAACCGCAATGAGGAGACGAAGCAACACAACAGATACAAAAGAATTTCAATATCCAGCAAGCGATGCCACGACCAAGCAATTGCCAGGCTAACGGCAATAAAATATGGACATCAACCGCAGCGGCAACATGTGCAGCAGACAACAGCAGCATGTGATGTTCGTAATTAGTTGAAATTAGATGAGACCATCAAAGAAAATAAAATTTACCAAAAGAAGCGTACGAATTTTTCCAATTGCGCGCATTTTCAACTTTGTAGCTTTGTGGTAAGAATGTGAGCTGAAAAAAAAACCCAAGTGAAGAACGTTGCACAGCAAGCATAATCAAATAAGTGCATAAGTGAATTTGTGAGGCAACAAAAGGTTTAGCAACAGCAGGAAGCACTACACATTCTGCCCTTGCCTTCGTTTGTATATGCAAACATATACATACAAGTATATGCACATATGTATATTTTTTTAAACAATTCGCAGTCGGTGTACATTAAAGGATAATAACCCAGAGCTACAGGCGACCGAGCGCCCTCTTGAACGACGGCAGCAACCCCATGGAAATTTACAAATGCCTACTGGCGACTAATGTGTGGCACATGCATATTCGTTGGCGCTCAACGTGTGCAACAAAAACACGCACGCACGCTTACAACTAAATCGTTATTGTTGCCACACGGCATATGCCGATGGCCAAAAGCAAAAGAAAACCGCCAACTGTCGGCCAGTGACAACAATACAGTGGACAATGGCTAGTGTTTGAGTTGGTCAATGCTCGTTGGTGCTTCGTGTGGAGTCACGAATCGAAGCACACCAGTTCAGTGTGTATAAGGGATGGGGGGGCATTGGCAAGCGGCATGTGGCATGCGATAATGCGCGGCAACAAAGGAAACTTTAAACATTTGCACATTTTGATTGAAAGACGACGAGCATCGCGGCGAGTTGCCGTTGGACACACGAGTCACCCTTTTTGAACAGCGTTAACAGTTACCTACTTACTCCACTCGATTTGTTAACACACTTAGCCGTGTAGGTACTGTTTATACGTTTGTTGTTGTTTGTAGTTGGTAGACATTTAAAAGCTTATTATATATGCTGGCCTTACAAATTGAAGGGTCATAAGCCTTTAAGTCTAATTAAATACTTGACTAAAAGGTCATGTTAACAACTTCCTTAATTTTTTTATTTTATATTTTAATCACATGCAAGGAAAAGTAAGGTATTTTGTAAAGCTTTAAGAGTGTCGGGCAAAGCTTTAATGGCATGCCAACGAAAACTCTGCAAGCACGCGACCAAAAGATGAATGATGATGATGAGGAAGATAATTTTATGGTTATGTAAAAAAAATAATATAAATAACACCGTATAATGCAAAATTTTGAATTTGAAAATTGAAATGCTCTTCAAATAAAAGCTCTATTTGAGTATTTGTGAGAGAGTTGAGTGTAGGATGGAGTATATGATATATGCGGCAAAAAAAGTTTCGAAGTTATTTCAAGTATTATTAAATTAAATTCGTTTATACATCTGATCAAACTTGACTCGGACTGGTCCATTTAAACTGAGCGCGAAAACCGATTTGATAAAAAAAAATTTTAACCGAGATTGGTACAACCAATTTTTTATGTTCGCGTAAAGTTTGATCTCCACATGTTAGTGTGTTTTTGGCAACTGCTAGACTTGTAACAAAAGACCTGCATTTTTTGCAAAAACGACGTCGTTGAAGGTCGCAAAAGCGATGCTTGACAACGTAGCCGAGGACCCTACAGTCATCGGACGCATCATTACTGTTGACGAGACGTTGGTTTATGAATATGAGCTCGAAACTATCCAACAATCTAACGAATGGCGCTCCAAAAATGAGTCGAAACCGAGAAAACCATTATGCGCTGAAGGCATTGAAAGCTATTCCAACCGAGACTTATAACAAGTATATGGAAGATTGAGCCAAAAGCAGCCTATTTTGAAGACGATAATTAAAATTTGTATTCAAATACGTGAAAATGTTTTTTTATTGTCAGTCTGGGTCAAATTCGCTTAGATGTGTGTATATATTTGCAAATTTTGACCATCAATTGATTTTTGCGATATGAATAAATAAAGTAAAAAAACAAAAAAACACTATAAGCGTTTTAAGCGTGAGGTATTCTGTCAACCTAGTGTTGATTTAGTCGTATTTTGGAATCGAGTTGTCAGCTATCGAAAAAGAGTAAAACAGAAAATATTATATTTTAAAAGTGGTAACGGATATAAGGAGTTTTAGAAGGTTTGCCGAAAGTATTAGGAGTTGTGTTACTATTATTCGATTTTTTAATTAACAGCTATTCTGAAGTAAAATTAAGTGTATATCTATTACTAAGAGCTTGTCTAAGATAATAGCTAATGAAAAGGCGATCATATGACATATAAAGCATTGTACAAGTATAATGAGTACACCACTTGTATGTAAACACCGTGATTACAACTTAAGTAACACACAAACATTACGTGCAACGCATTTAAACCGCAGCGTGGGATTTCGGAATTTACCGGAAAATAGTTATGTCACAAACTAGAATGTGGGAAAATTAATCAGCTTCTGCAAATGTTATCACTACTGTACCTTTAAAATATATATATATATATATATGTATGTATTTCCTTTGTTTTCAACGCGAAAAACGTAATTCTGGTCAAGTACCCATAAATATGCGTACATACTAACATTCAACTAATAGTTGATAATAGTAAAGCGTGCTCATATGAGACATTTCCTGTAAATAGTTTTTCAAATGACGACAATGCTTAGCAGCCAAACAAGAAACTAGTCAAAAATTAAAAGACCGAGGTGGAGTAGTCTTATTTCGTACATATGTATGTATGTATGTGTGAATTTATGTTGGTTTGCATGTATTCAAACGATTTTTTTCTGATTATGTGAACATTGACTTCCCAAATATCACAAATAGTAAGCGCTATAGCCGTATAATAATATATTACTTATCTGGTCATTTTTCAATGCTGTCAATATTAATTTTATGTTGCAAAATGAGGAATATATTCTTATGTGAGCGATAATTTAGATAATATTTGGTAATACATGCGACAGCCCAAATACTGATATTTATGTTAACACATACATATGTATTTACATATGTACGAGTATAACGTGAATAATTTCATCTGTATGTAAATACAAAATAAATTCAGGCTCAAATTTGCCCATTTAGTGTTAATCATTAAACAAAAATTTAAAGTTTTTCTTGCGCATATGTGTAGGTTTTTGCTCTTGGCGTTACCACTGACTAATCTTTTGTATATGAATAACCCATGACCTCAAATAAAAGTTTTTGGTTTTATAAATTGTTTCGCGGCTCACATATTGCTGACCTAATATTTCATAAAAGGTACATACGAGTAGTTTTACTATAAGGCAATTCACAAGCTTCGTCTTATGTCTTTTGTCGTATTTCAATATTATGTAATATTTCTACACTTCACCAGCTGGTAATGAAAAATTAAGAATACAAAAATGCGACGAGAAAGTGACAAAAATAATAATAATAATAAATACAGAAACAACAAAATTTTTTTATATTTCACTTTTCTTCAACTTAATTCCCCTAAATATCGTGGCTTCCTTCCATATTATTAAAGAAATTGATGAAATTTATTTATCTTATTAATTATAGACACTTAAACGTCAACAATAAAAAAAGTAAACAGATACGCTGATAGCATAGCACACTCAAAAAATATACCACGCCGTGTTGTATTTGTCGTATTTCAATTTTGTATGGGAAACAACAACAGTGTCGATTTGACAGTCATAAAAAAATAAGACAATATGACGATATGACACCTTGTGAATACCCCATATGTTGTCAAAAATTTAACACGATTACCTTATGTAGAGAGTGGCTAAGCGGACAAACAACTACCAGTGATTTGGCTTAATAAGATACTCTTACACTCGCTGGTTCTCAGTTGTACTGAATAACTTTGTTGTTGCTCTTACCTACAAGTTTCGTGACAAGAAAGACCTCAAGATAGCAAGCGCAAAAGTGGCGACTCGTAGACGATTAAATAGAAATAAAATAATTTCTATTTAGGTTTAATATTGTCCTCGAAATATTAATTTATCAATTACCAGAACATTTCTTAAATATAAACAATATATATATATAATATCACAATAAAAGTTATTGGAAAATCAATCAGCCAATAATGCTAACTCTATACGATTATGCCAGTTGTTAGTTCGATTCAACACGATAAGTTCAGCGACAACACGAAGAAGCTGAAGTAATAACGCTTAAGTCAAGCAAATATCACGCATCTGAGGCAAAGTTTCATGGAAAACGAATGCAACAGGTGTTATCGCTGGAATCCAAATGGAAGCATTGCCGCTTAACAGTTTTATTTCAACTTTATAGTGATGTTATAATGGATAAGTGCGCATTGTACAGCTCAAATAATGCGTACGAATGGTAAAATGTGTTTTTTTTAATGTCTATTCTCTCAATAATTTGCACTTTATAAGCAATATATTGTAAATTTGCAACGAAATGTTATTAAAAGGTTGTCAAAAAAAGTATCGATTGCAGATAAGCTCATAATGTAATGCCAAAGAATTGCGCATACGAAATTCCCGTTGTGGCAGTGTTGCATTACCGATGTGGTCGTGCTGCTGTTAATGGCAGCGGAAGTTCTCAGTTAATTGTAGGGTATATTCAACAGCTGTTGCATAAATTTTCCGGCGTAAAGCTGAAATATGGCATATGCACAGAAATAAATCGATAACAGAAGCACTGAAAAATAATTCTATCAGAAAAACAATTGAAATTTTGGTTTACACACAAGTACATCAGGGAATACATGCGTGTATTGGCTAGCAGCTGATGTCGTTTGGGGCGATTAAATAAAGTTCCAGTTCGAGTACCGAGTATATTTAATTATAAATAGTGTGATAAATTGCTAATAGGTATGTAACAATGGCAGGGGTGGTTGATTAATGTCAAAAGGGGTGGTTTTTCCTGAAATGGTTTGTAATTTAATAAAGCGTAGCAATATAAGTGTACGTGCGCGTTTAGTGACAAGCAAATGTAAGAAATATGCATAAATACAAAGCAGATAGACACACAGAATATGAAAGTTTGCTGCGAAACGCGACTAAAAAACTATTTAAAAAAAGGCAAAGTATTCAAAGGGTGAAAAATTTGCGTAAGGGGGTATAAATATATAAATCAAAAGATGCGAGTGTAACATGCTGTAATGCTGGTATGAGTGGATATTTGCAAGGAAAGCAGTAAATTTCATATCGGATTTCCGTGAGCGCATAACCGAGATGTGCTAAAACAGATAAGCAAGAGTAAAAAAGAAAAAAAAAAAAAGAAACAAACGAACCATATAAATATATAAGTATATATGTATGTATATCTAAAGGTTGGGACACGTATGCTTTAAGCGTTTGCGCTGCAATCGATTTTTCTAATTTTGTAAATAATGCATATTTTGTCAGCACGTACCTGCTTTGGATATAAAAAAATAAAATGTTTCAATCTTGCTTAAAGGGCATAAAAAGGTGCTTAAAAATATCAAAACAAGCTGAAGGAATAGTGAAAAATTATCGGCAGCGCACATACCAAAACATAGAACATGAGGTAAGATTTTTCACAAAATTATTTGAGTGTTTGATGAAGGTTAATCCTGACAGAGGAGGATATGTTTGAGTTAGCTGTAAACAGCTGTATATGAAACTGCAGCTGGCAGTGTACAAAAGAGATGAGCGACAGCAACAATAAACAGAGTAAAGCAACGTAAGACACAAATTAAAGTAAAACAAAAAACATAAACATAGGTGAATGTGCCAAGAAGCGGAAGGGAAACAGCTACATACGCACAAGGACAATTTATGGACGCACTTGAACGCTTAAATGAATACATACACACACATACACACATGTATGTGTGGCATAAAAAACTAAGGTAACCACTGAAAAAATAAAATCGGAAGAAAAAAATCTTCTTGCCGAACAGCTGTCCTTATCCTGTGCGCAATTCACCTTCAAAACATGTCGATCAATTGTCGACAGCATGCAGCTGGTGGCTGTGGCCCAAGCCGAAATTGAAAAATTTTCAAGAGGGGGCACTCAGCAACCCTTATGCTGTATTTCCTTTGCTCATATAAAAAAAAATATTAAATTTATCTTAAAGATTGTAGCCTAGAAAGTGGCGGTAATTGGTGGAGAAAAATATAAGTTTCCCCCTTAATCGAACAAAAATAGAAGCAGAATAAAAAAATAAAAACAGGTGGAGCTAAACAATTGCATAAATGTAGTACGAAAAGTTCAATGTAACTGTCGGATCTGAGCGCTAAAGACATGCGATACGTTGCAAAGCAGGTGTAGCAAGTATTTTATCTAAGCTAATGTGTATTAGGTAAATGGCATGTAGTTGTGGTAAGTGGGGAAAAAACAGAAAAAAATAAAAAATGGCTTAAGTCGCATTGAAGAAATAAATAACAAATAATGAAAACATACTTGTATAAGCAACTTTCCAACGTGGCAAAAATATGCCACATTAGGCAGCCCTCACCGCATTCAAGCGCAATGAATCAGTTGGGATACCCAAACCTCTAATATGCGTATTATACAATAATGGATTTGTTCCATTTTTTTTACGCTTGAAAAAGTTGTGTTGCTGTTTTTCTTCAATTCCCAGCGGTAGCGCTGATAAATACGAAAATTTAGTACAATGTGTCAGTTGGTTTGAGAAATAAAAAAAAGAAAAAAAAAATCGACCATTAATTCGAAGGCTTAACGCTGATTGGGGCGAATATGGACCATAATTGAAGCAGGCTTAGATTGTTAATGCTGCAGGTATATACATACAAACGACGGCTTCATAAATGTGCAGCTAGCCGGTATGGTTAACGCGCTGCAATCTTATTGCTGCTTGCTTTGCTGTATATCAATCGGGAAATACCCGTTTTTTGATATGTATGAGGCTGTATTGTTTACCTATTAGTCATGAGCAATTACTTAAAAACTTCATTAGGAATTAAATGGATTTCGTAACAATTTAACTGCAAAGTAAAATAATAGAAAAACGACTAATAAATGCGAGACAAATTATATAGCAGAATTAAGCAAGACATAATAATGATTTTATCAATGGAGGCTTTATTAGTGAAAACAGGGAAACTGGGATTTTATATTATTTAATTAGTTGGAATTGTGTATAATTGTAGAACAAATTGCGCTCGCGTTAGATATTCATTTTAATTTGTAAATCTCAGCGTTTAATCAAAAAGGTAAATGCAAAACTCAAAGCATTAATTTATATTTTTACTTAATGGTGAAATTGTTAATTGTATAATTGGTTATTTCTTTTATTAAATTATACGTATACACTTATACATTGATTATAGAATATATTCGTTAATAAAAGCTTGGAGCTTTTATAAGAAAAGTTGTGCTTTTGCATCTGATTGAAAGTTTTGAACAGTTATTTCTCAAATTAGAAACAGCAATTGTCTCTTAATACCAATTTAGGACATTTTCTATAATAAAATCGAATGTAAAGAAATATTTTTTTAGGTACAGTCAGACCTGAGTAAAAGAGAACTGGGTAAGCGAGAATAATTCTCAGGTCCTGAACTTGGATTTCTCAAAAACCTCTATGATTGAGAAACAAAAACCTCCATTAGTGACAGTCGTTTTTTCAACTCTGACCTCTACAACTAAAGGACTCTTTTGTATTGACCTCTATAAGCGACAATTTTCCTATGTATGACTCATTCTTTTTTTTCAGGAATCAGGAACTATGTTGTTTTCTTGTAATTCAAAGATATATAATAATAAAAAACTGTATCAACTTATTTGATATGCTTAGTGCAGTTCATAAATATCATTTGCAACGCACAGTAGAGCTCTTACAACAACTTATGTCTAAATGAAAAATCAACGTGTTGTCGTTAAGTGATAAACTGAAAATTATAAATGCATTTGAGTCGGGAAAGGTGTAAAATACGAAGTGAATTTGGATTACCCGAATCTACATATTATAAAATTTAAAGACTCCATAAAGTCCCAGTGCTCCCAGGATTAGTAAACTAGAGAAACTTCTATAAGCGAGAAAAAAAATCATGGTCCCTTGAACTCTCTCTTAACCAGGTTTGTGATATTTTTTTATAAAAAAAAACAAAAAAAATTGTATAAATAAGCTTTAAAAATGCTTTCAAATATCATACTCGTATGTGTAATTGGCATTTTTGCTCCTAGATATGAATGAGAATTGCGTATTTGGTTTAGTAAGAGCTTTCACAGTACGCACAGTCCATAATAAGCTTTCACTTTTCATATAGCTTTCACCAGCTTTGAAGAATATAATTCAACAGTCGTCTTACGGCAATAATTGCGAACTGTATTAAAGCTATTCTATATTCTTAATTAGAATGCACTTTCGCTAAGCTGTAGAGTTTCCCACATACCTTTAAACTTGATTTTTCTTTTTGAATGGAATTGATTTAAAAATGAATAGGAAGTGTATAGAATTTCATTTCACGTATACATTTAATAAGTTTTACCTGATTCTCTTAGTGAACTGATTTGCATTTGTTGCTTCAAGTATCAGGTATCCCAAGGTGAGAGAAAAATTCTTCAAGCAAATTCCTTGCATTTCTAAAAAGCCAATAATAAACGTGGGAATATTTTGCGCATCCTTAAACGGCATAGGTGAACACGTACAAAAAACACTTCAGGCATTGAATTACAAAGCAAAAGCAAGGGGAGTATATACTTGTACATACATACATTTGAAGTAACATTTGGTAAGTTATGAAAAGGGACATATTCTCGCGACATTTACACAAACAATTAAACATAAATAGAATTCGGCTTTAGCCTATGTTTATTTCAAATATTTGCATAATGCTAAACGATTTGATTTTCGCGGTAATAAAAAGAAACTTCGAATATACGTTAAGCACAAAAGCAAAGAATAGCGAGAACACGACTACAGCGAGTGCGGCACAACAGGATATCCTGCCTTGCTTTCGCGCTTGACGCTAGACAGAACACTCCCAACTAGGTATAAACGAAGTAAAGTTTTATGTGAGCGAAAAGCGCGAAAAAGCGACAGGATGGAACAGCTGCCGACAGGCGTCAGACGACGGCCGACAGCGTAGACGAAACAACCCCTTTCGTGAAATATTTTATAATTAATATTACAATATTTTTTAGGCGATTTTTTCGTGGCTGAATGAAATCTCGACAAGAAATATATAAAACGTAAATCCGTTCTGTGTGTATGTGCGTGTGTTTGTAAACTGTAAAACGTGTAGTTAGTAGCATTTGAAGCACGTGGGAAACGAATGCAAATGAAAAATAAACAGATAAAAAAATTGGAATTCAAATAAAAAAGGAAATAAAAAAAAACAATTATGACTTTGCTGTCGTCGATGACGAAGCCAACTAATTGCGTGATGGCGGTACTCTTGGTGACGTTACCGCGAGAGGCAAAGCAGCGCAGCGGCGGTGGTGTTGCCGATTATGATAATGGTTGGATGTGGTGGTGGGTGTGTGAGGTAAGCAGGCGATTATGGTGCCGTTGACCGGCAATACGACTACACAACACCGACAAAGCAATACAAACAAACAAACATATTGCGGAGAGAGGCAACAGCTTGTCATACAAATTTATATGCCGTACGGCATTTGTTGACAGGCGCACAGCAAATATGACGGTCTAAGCGGCAGATATGTATCTGTACATATACTAGATACATAGGTGTATGCAAGTTGGTTGTTTATTTAGCACACGATAGGCGCCGACAACTGTTGTAAGCGAAACATTTATTTACAACAATTCTTGCCACACATGTATTAAAGCCACTTACATATGTATGTATATAAACATATATGGTATACAACATGTAGGGGCATAAGTAACTATGTATATTGGTACTGCGTAACCTAACAACATACATCTTTCACTATATATGACTATATTTACATATACATACATATTTATACAAATATAAGTGTATTTTATTATTACCCCGGAAAGCAGGAAACGTATTTTTAAATTGTGCGGATATGACAACGCTGTTGCCGTAGTTGCCGTCACTACGCTGGCGCTACTGCTCACCGCTGACACTACGCTGCAGCAGGGCGATGAAGCGGCGGGTGACACGGCAATATATTCATTTGATATTGTAGCTGATAAAAACGATGACGCCGATGAGGAGGGCGATGACGATGCTGAGGTAGAGTGATTCAGATGTGCATGCTGGTGATGATGATTATTATGATGATGATGTTCGGCATCATCACGTTCACGATCACGATGACGTCGATGATGATGACGTTCACCATCACGTTCGCGACGATGATGCTTTTCGCTACGTCGTTCTTTATCACGCTTATCGCGCTTCTTCTTCTTACTCTTGCGATGCTCCTTGTACTCGTGCACTTCAATGTGATTATTATTGCTCTCCGCATCCATTGCTTCGGTTTGCGCTTCGTCTATTTTCACGACTGTGAAGGTGGCCGCAATTGCGGGTACATCACCTGCCCGTGGACTGTCGAGTGGACCGGCTTGTTCGCCGCTTGTTGTATCCATCATCATCATTTTGATTTAGTGTTAATTTGTTTTGTCTTCGGCTTCGAAGCGACAACAATACAAAAATTGTTTTATATAAATAAATAAATATCTATAAATCGGTGGTTTAGAATTCTTTTTCGGAGGTAGCTATGTGTGTGTATGTGCGCGTTTGAGTGTATGATGAAGGCTGCGGAGTTGTTGACTTACACGATGCTTTGCTCTGTGGAACGCACGCTTGGCGTGATTTTGGCCACTTTTTTCGAATCACAGCAGTAAATAAATGTCGATTTGAGCATTTACTTTGTACATTTGTATGCGTGTGCGTGTGGTAGTCGCGTCGCGGAAACTTTGTTTGCTCCACCGTTGTTGGCTTTCTGTGCGTGTTTATGGTTTTGCTTTTGGTGTTGTTTTTGTTTATTTTATTTTAATTTTTTTGTGTCGTCTTCACTTCTTGTATCGTTTTACAATCAATTATGCTTTGGATACATGGTTTTTTGAAGTAATTGTATTTGTTATTTGTGGTAAATTTTATTATTGTGTACACGTGTGTGTTACAGACCCTTTCTTGGTAATGCTTTGTGTGGTCGTTACCTTATCGTCGCACTTTTTAGCCAAATAGCTATTCTTCTTATATATGTACACTTTTTCCACTTTTCTTCATTCTACACCAATTCGAGCAAAGTGGCTAGTTGGCTACTTCGTAAGCTAAACGTAGCTTAATTCACTTTTGCCGTCTTCTACGGCTTAACACTAACACTAGCACAGCTCACCTGTAGAGTTTCGATGTGCGTGTTTTGCTTTCTTGAGAACAGGCGAAATTCTTTTATTATTAGGTTCACTTATTTCTGTGCTGTTTGCTACACTTTGGCCATAAAGTTATATATGTAAATATTTATATATATCTACTGGTTTTTTACGCTTGCAGTTGTGTTAGTTAAACACTTATTCATTTGCTGTTTTTGTTACTATTTTATTTTGTGCATCTTTTAGTTAATTTACTTTGGCGTACATAACTTTCTTTGCTAAAAAAAATCGCAATTGTTTTTTTTTATTTTTGTATATTAATTATTCACAACTTGTTGACAAAATAAAATATAAATATTTGTATATTTCGTATATAGAACTTGTTCACAAAAAATTATATAATATAATAAAAACATGTTTTTTGTCAACTCGCAACTGTTTGTTTTTGTGGGTTGCGATGAGGTTTCTAATTACTTTACATGTTTTGTTTTTCTTGCCCACTGCGTTAAAAAAAATAATATTAATAAACTTTTAAGCTTTGTTGTTGTTTAGTTTTGTTATCAGTATGATGCGTATGAAGTATATTTTTATGGCGAAATTCCAAGCACTTGAGCTATTGTTATACCATTATACTGACATAACCACAATAGTTTGACCAATTTAAGAAGCAACAACAATTCAGTGCGATCGATAACACGTTAGCTTTTACTTAATAATTGTTGGACCAATTTAAGATGACAGAATATATTTATGTTAACTAAAAACTAACCTTTCGTTTTGATATATTAACAACAACAACAAAGCTTAAAATAGCGTGCCTCGCAGCACGGTTTTTCGACTTTTTAACTCCAATGTGTAGTTAAAAGCTGCAGCAAGCCAAAAACGAAAGAAAAAATAATTACATTCTAAAGAAAAAATCACAAATAATTGCTCAGATGCGGTCAAAGCAATTTAGCCCGTAGTTTTTGTTGCACACAAATTGTTGTTCTTATTACTGCTATGTAGATATTTCTTTGCCGCCGTCGAATAATCACGCAGATATGCACAAATTAAATACCAAAAAACGTTTCCAAACACGAATTATATCAAAAAACAAAAAAAAAAATCTGCACTCATATATATATTTATGTTAGTATGTTCGCTGCAATGCGGACAGCGGCTCAAACGCAACGCGCCAACGATAATTTGCTGCCTATTTTGGCTGCCTGTTTGCCACACCGAATGCGACGGCGACTATTTGCTGCAATACACGGTTGTGCCGACATGCAGACAGATGTATGTATGCGCGCTGTTACCAGAATCCACAGGAAGGCCAGCGCGCCGACGAAAGACCAAACAAAAGCAAGACGACAAAAACCCGGCCGACGGAGCAAAAATTACACAAAACAAAATAAATAAAAAAGATTGAACGCACACAAACACACGTCGTGCCGAATGCTATATTAAACAAAAACACTTTGTATCACAAACATAGGAATGAATGCACCGACCCAGCGACCGGCTGACACTTTGACTTGAGTCACTGACTAACCAACAAACCGGCTGACTGTTCGCCTATATCTGGATGGTTGGCGGCTGCCTGCCTGCCTGCTTGCTTGCTGCAATCGAGGTAGAGATGTATACACACACACAAACACACTTGAGATCTACTAGAAACTATAGTGCACACAATATGTATGTGCTACACAGCAAATGCAGCGATAATAAAATTTTGCTTATTTGTTGTTGCTATTGATGCAACAGTGAAGGCGCAGACAATAGCTGCGACAGCATAGACGCGAGCTGGCAATAACATTTAAACACATTTACTAACCGTACATTGAAGCGAGTGGCGTGAACGCTAAGACCGAACGGTTTGTACTGACTACACGCCAGCATTGGGATTCGCTCAAAAGGTCGGTCTATCGGCTGGCGTACTCACAGTTCACAACGTATATATACCACCAAATATTAGGCTTGCCTGTGCCTGCATTGATCTGCCTATCGTTAAACCAGCCATTGTACCTTTGCGCTCAGCTACTCGTGCTATAACTCCACTCAGTAAACTCAGCCGCCCTTCATACTTTATGTTGCCTGTTGTGTTCTTTTGCATTCTCTGTGTGGCTAGGTCTCTAGCTCTTTTTGTGCTTTTAACGCTCTCTGCGCTACATGCTCACCAGCCCAACAACCAACCATATATATATCGCATATATACACACCGGTTATGTTATGTTGAGTTACCGATTACCGGCTGATGTACGGCCTGGTTGTTGTTTATAGTAAACACGACATACATACACACACGCAGGCATATATAATATGCTCGTGGTTCGTGGTGTTTGCAGTTGGTCGTGATATAACAAAGGTGGCACTGTTGGTAGCTAGCTACTCTTTGCCACACTCCTCGGCGTAATCCACCATTGCAACATCGTACGGTACGTACCTTGTACCTTATTCTGTTGTGTAGAAGTTCATTCGCACTCGCATGGTTAAATTTATAGGTTTGTTTTATATTGCGGTTGACTCTTTTATTTTCTCTATGTTGTTGATGCCACATCATACTTTGTTGTTTTAGCGTTGTTAACACACACACACACACATACTGAGCGGTAAGTGTATTTCATAAATTTGTTAGAAGGCTCCTCTGGAGTTTGTTGACGGCGACAACGTCGGCGCGCCTGTGTGGGGAAAAGAGTGGCCGAATGTGGTGGGTAGGCAGAGAAAGAGTGTAAGTTTAGCGACTCGTATGGTTTCAGTACAACATTCGATTGTTTCTTACAATGTTATTAAATGTGAAAGTCATATAGCACATAGTATGTACGTACATACGTACTTTTAACTATAAATGTGTGTTTGTGTGTATTAAAGTAGCCTTTTGGTTGATTGTTTTGTTTACAGTTTTTATTATAGATACGTTGCGTTAAGTTGAGGTGTGTTTTAGCACTTCAGCGAATACTCGGAATAATTACAATATACATATACAAACTACAGTACTTTGACAAGGAATTGGAAACATTTTGGAATAAACAGAGTATAAAACACTAAGTTGTAATATTCATATATCCACTTACATATGTACATGCATGTATGTATAGGTAAAAGTAAACATTACTCATACGCGAAGAAATGGAAAGCTTGCTTTCATTCACACGTGAGCTTGTGTACGAAAGTAGTTATTGGACGTTTTGAGGTTTAACGACTGAAGACTCGATACAAATTCTCAAAGACTCAATACTCGTACTTAGAAAATGTGCAATAATCATTTTAGAAATGTAATGCAGAGGTTTATGGAAGATTTCATAGAATATGTGTTAGCAATTGTTAAAGTCACTTAAATTTCGTAGAAAAATAAACAAAAATTGTACAATATTTTTTAATTTCGTAATTTAGTACATGAACTTTATATGTGAGCGAATCTCATTTTAAATTATTGTTATATAAATTTTTGAATATGGATTTATAAAAAGCTTGATATGCTTTCAAATTATGGAAAGGCAATAATTTAATATTTATTGATTATTGCGAAAATAAGTGTGTGAATAGGTTTAATAACGATAAGGCCTCATTGCGGCTAACTATATATGTAGTTCTAATAAGTTATCATAGCATACTTTTAGGCGCCTTCACGCCGATTTTATAAAAGCGTCACTAGTGGTTGCATTAACAAACACACCGCTGTCAATCACAAAAAATCCATAAGTCAAAATCAACACGTTGACTGTCACACTATACGAATATTGCTGACAGTTGTCTTCTAGCGATTATCGAGCTATGACTAGTAGACGACCGGCTGACTCGTGGTCGCTTGTTTATTACAAGTCTAACAAAAGCACATAAATACGTATGCCCGCTTCAGTCAGACACAAGAAGGTCGTTAGACCGGTGGAAAGAAAATAAGCAATAAACAAAACCAAACAACAAACAAATACTTATAAAAAGAACAAAAACAAAAACAGCTGAAATTTAGTCACAGCGTACAGTTGTGGTGGCAAGCAATGCATGTAGCAACATTTAAAGAGTACATTTGTAAGAGACTACTAAAGAGCGGGAGCGCAACAAAAGAGAGCACACGTAAACGCAGAGATAAATATTATGGAATAGAAATATAATATCAAAATAAAATCAAGAAGAAATGAATGAAATCGAGAATTGCAATGAAATCGTTTGTAGACGCTCTCAGTGTTTTCCATTTGGTTGGTGCTGTAAGAAATGATGGTGTAATAATTTAACAACAACATAGCAACAACAGTGCACTGCAACGGGGATTGAATACAATGTGTTTATATGTTTGTTGGCATAATAATACCAGGAAGAGGCACAGTGTCAGCGGCCTTTTATTTGCTATCATCACACCGAAACTTCTATGAACAGTGGCAGCGCGTTAAAGAACTGACGACGACGACGATGATACGAAATGATAATAATTACATGTGTACATATACATACATATAAATGTAGGCAATTATAATGTTAGTAATGGTGAAGACGTTGCCTATGACGATGACGAAGAAAAAACCAACGCCAACGCGATAATGAAGTTCAGGCCAAAGCATGATTTGGTTGTACGAATGACTAGGAAAATATTGTGCCTAGAAAGATGTATAAAATATGGAGGAAAGAGCAAAGACCAAATATTTATAAAAAAAAAAATTAAATAGAAGAAAGCAAAGCAGAAAACATAATAGACGAAGCAGAACATGTTACAACAAACGCTGTCGATTGCGTACACAAAACACCAGAGCTAGCTAAGAAGACAGCACAACAAAGACACGGAAAAGAAGAAGCTGCTGCCGCCAAGGGCCACCAAAATAGATCAGAGATCAGAGACTGTGACTGTGACGGACTGACTGCAGCGTTAGATAGACTTGATAGTTGCATAAATGCATGGTGTTTCAATGGCATATTATGGAAAGACGTTCGAATCACTTTAGAGCACTGGAAAAATATGAAAATGAAAATATTAGAAAAATCAAATGTAGCAGAAAACTTTTCACATTTTAGAGCGGAGCTAAATTTTGACTGCAGACAGGCGCAGGGGCTTTAGATTGACGTGCATAGACAGCCGCTAGATTGTGCCTTTCTATTTATGTTTACTGTAGCAAAGATTTACATACATATTTTAGAAACTTCGAAAAAGTAAAAGTCAAAAATATTAGAAGGCAAGCATACATACAAACATAGCACAGTATATACTTGTACATATGTAAGTAGATGCAATGGTATAAAAATAGATTGCCTGCAAATGTTAACATATTGCCGACGCAAATTCACTTAAGCCATTAAAGCTTATTACAACACTTGACAATTGGAGGAAAATTTTGGTTTAAGGATGTTTTTTTTTGGGGAAAACTTACTGTTTTTTATTTGAAGCGACACGATTCACTTACATAAGTAGAGAGAAACAGATGTGAAAGCAATTACATTTTAAATAAAGTTAAAACGATATATAGTTTACTATGGGGGATTGCGGATTATTTAAATCTACGAATGAACCACGCATTTATAACAACAAAAAAAATTCGTACAGTTTTTTTTTGTGACAATTTTAACAAAAAAAAGCCTTATTTCGACTTTAAGTTTAACGTTAGTACCAAGAGCGGATAAGCTGATTACTTTGCTAAACGACAAGAGAAATGTTTTCTTATCTTTTTCAAACACACTCGACAGAGATTTCATTATCTAGGCTGAAACTGAGGGTCCCTGGCACAATATCACATGTGTGGTGAGTTGATATTATGAATATCAAGTTCCTATTTAAATTACTACAAGTTTTAGGTCCTCCAGACACAGGATTTACTTTTACAGTATGACAATGGCAATGCGAATCGAAGCGCTTATAATTTCCAATTTAAGCTTACATGGTTGCTAGTGGCCTTCTACTCTTTCTACTACAAAATTTACCATTTAGAATAGCCGCAGATGATGGGAGTGATATGAATTTCAATGGACATTTAAAATGGGAATTACAGATGTACAGGGTGTGAAGAGAATGCCCACAAAACAATCAGAAAAATTAATTGTAGCTATCAAGAATTAATTTGCTTTCAAGCAAGTTTAGACAAAGCTCTTTCCAGCAGTCCGAATTATTCACACATCAAACGTGTTACGGAGGAGTGCATTAGACGTACTGGAACAATAGATGGATAACCTTGGGTACACGGCAATGCACGTAAACGTATAGAAAATACAATTTTTGGAATTTTAAATTTGTGTGTATATGCGAGGAGGGTTGCTTTGCAGACGTCACGTCAATGACTTAACTGACGACTGCCTAATGGGCTGTAGTGCGTTATGGGAATCACGTAGACACTCAGTCAGCGCAGTCAACAGTCAACCCGCCATAAGGAAACAGCCAACAGTTGGCAATAATCAAACCAATCTCCAGTCAACTCTATAGAGA
Organism: Bactrocera oleae; assembly: GCF_042242935.1. Taxonomy (NCBI): domain Eukaryota; kingdom Metazoa; phylum Arthropoda; class Insecta; order Diptera; family Tephritidae; genus Bactrocera; species Bactrocera oleae. The sequence goes on along the minus strand of NC_091536.1, from coordinate 19,776,192 downwards.
GCACAGCATTTGCATTTAGGATTCAGTGTATGCAGCAGCTTTTTCATACATATACACACATACACGTGTGATTATAAGTAAACGTGCGCCTTAGAAACCAATAGGGGATGAAAAACTTTCCCAAGTAGATTAAAGGCCAAAGGGCGCTAACAAATCGGAAAAGTACGAACGAAAAGCAGAAAAAACGGCTGCACCGCAGCTAAGATACCCTTCACAGGTGCATTTCTTACAGCAACTATATGACTGTGAACGGTTAGTATGTATGTTAGCTATATAAAGATAACTTGTCAAGTATAGAAAGTAATCCATAAAAGAAAAGAAGAAATTTTGATCATACAGTTCGTATATCAGCTATATGCTATAGTGGTCCGATATGGGCGGTGTCGCCCATGAGCAGTTTCTTGGGGAGAAAAGGACGTTTGCGAAATTTCAAACCGATATCACTGAGCGACTAGTTCGCATATACACAGACAGATCGACGGTAGGATGACGACATCGACTTAACTTTTCACGCTGCTCTGGGCGTTGCAAACTTCGTGGCAAACTTAATATACTCTGTTCAGGGTATAACAAGATAGATTGTAAGCAATGACTTTGTGCAGGATGTCTATGCATATAGTTACATATTTACATACATATGTATGTCACATGGTGTAGTAAAATTTAGACAGCATAAGAAGAGCAGTCAGAAGCGAAGAAACAGGATACAGGAAGCAGAGACTCACATAAATGGCGCAATGTCGAGAGAGTAACAAGGCACACAACAAGAAAGTGAACAGACGAGTTGGCGAGCAACGAGCGCAAGTTAATGCCACTAAAGGGACTCTCTCATAAATTGAATTGCAACGGCAATGTTGCGGTGGTGAAATAAAATCAGGCAGTAATAAGGACACCACATCACACCAAAACGGCTAAGGAGTAGCAGCAGCGCCAACACAAGTGTTGTTGCTGTGAACAAATTCTGAAAGCAAAGCAGCTGAATGCTTAGCCGAGTGCAAGCACAGTCGGCAGCAGTATGCAAAATTGGCGCGGTGGGATTCACAAAAGTAAACGAGTGCGTGCATGTGTGTGTGTGTGTATATATGTATGTATGTAAATCAGCTTGCCGCCAGATATCCCATTGATTGCATGAAAGCAAAAGCAATTGGTTTGTTCCTGGTTTGGGTCGATAGCGTAACCTTTGACCACAGATTGAGCAGTTATGCGTACGTGTACGAGTGCGAACGCAAACATTTGTTAGTAACGAGTGCGTATTTCTAAGGCAATTTAATTAGTTGATGGTTATGGGCGTCTGGTGCACAGGAAGGAAGCTGGAAAACGTGTTTTATTTGCGATATTCTTGTTGATATATTCAAATAGAGTAATTGTAATGCAAATACAAACACACATACATATGTATGTCGGTATGTACATATATGTATGCATGTGTTGGACGAAACAATGAAGCACGTTGAAATCTTGAAGAAACAGGCAATAACAAAGGAGCTGAGCAACTGCCGATCTGCCGATAATCGGCATGAATCGTGCAGTGAAATCTAATTAAATCGCAAAGCAATAATTGTAATGAACCGTGAAAGGAAATATCATTGTGATTGTGTTTTAGTGGTTTGAGTTTTGTAAACAAACATACGTGAAATTGTCCATGTTTTTACTTGGGAGTTGTTACACCCATGCGAGTTAATTGGTCATGGTGTAAGGCGCAGGCCATTGAATTAATGTTTGTTGTTGTTTTAATATGCTTTGTGAGTTAATACATGTTGGCATCTAAATATTACATGTGGTAATAATTAAAATATGTGTCAACTCAAAGCAAGAAATCAGTACTTAGCAAAGCTTTACTAAAGAAAGTGATCCTCAGGAGATTTATATACTTCCCGACACTTGGAGTGATTACCAAGGAAGTATGTATCTATACGTAACTGAGGTTTCTTTTTATACCAGCCAAATAATCATTAATCTACAAACTTATAATTTGGCACAAACGAGACTCGAACTGTAGATCTAGCGAGTCTTGTCGCACTTAAAGGGGGGAAACCAGTTAAGGACGCCGAAATTCGAGTATTTTTTTGTGATTTTCTTTAACTGAGAAAGATTACTTAGAATTCGTTTAAACTTGCAGGATAGCTTATTCCTATTTTGAACTACACTTTTAAATTTTTCGATGCCATTTCCGCCAGAAGGTCGCAGTTTTGATCTGAAATCCTGAATTTTTTTCTTTCGTTAATAACATATTTTCTAAGAATATGAACCAAACTCTGGTTTTGGAGGTGTTTAAACAAAATGTTATGTTTTATATACATTTTTCACTTTTCTTACATAAAAAATATACTTTACTTAATAATATCATTTCAGAGTTTTATTCATATCGGATTTAAATAAAGGCTATTCACACAAATTTTCAGATCGATTCGTCAGTAACTTTTTGAGCTAGGATTCCCGCAAGTTGAAAAAAAAGTCGTTTTGAAAAAAACGCATTTGAAAAAAAAAACGCTTCGGCACTGAATCGAGCGGTGTTTACCTTAGTGCTCATATCATCGGAACTAATTGGAATTTCGTTTTGAAACTTAAGGAACATATTCTTGAATAGTTGTACTAACAAATTATGCAATAAAAAAAAATCGATTTTTTTGAATCATCTAAACTGGTTTCCCCCTTAATGAAACGTTTGTATCAATATCAGAATCGGATTCGCGTATATCTCTTATGTTGCGAAAATATTAACATGTAACTGAATGCTGAAAAACGTATAAAAAGGGTATCAAAATGGCAGAAAACTGTAATGGCGCTAAAATAAATGAACAAAGGTCAAATTCGTCAATATTTGCAAAGTTAACGGTATTGTCAAGCTGGTAAACTTAACTCATTCGTCTAAAGGTTTTCAGCTAAAGAAAAGAATTTGGTAGAAGGTTTCCTAACCTAAAACAAAGTTGTGGATATAATAAAAAATGTGGCTTTTTGTTGCTTTCAATGACAGAAGAGTACTCGAAATAACTGAGGAAGACCGCATGACCGTAATTTAAAGCTACTAAGCCATAATATCTCTAAATAATATTGCTCAATTATAAAATCTAAATATTATCGAATAATATTCCTCGAAAAAATATGTAAAAACATGCCTACCTTGTGACCAATCGCTGTAGTGTCGAAGTAGAATTGAATACTGCTGGAAGTTCGTACTTTGCGGCCTGATATTTTAATATTAAAAATTTGCTTTAATGGTGTGAACGGCAGGTGCACGGAGGCATGCACTCAAAGTGCATGTTTACACACGCACCGGCACAGCACAAACACACATGCTATCTATATACTTAGTAGTGGTGGGCGTTACATGTGTAAGCGCCTAAAATTACAATACCAACAGTTGCAGACGTTGCTGAGACAACATATACAAATTTATTTGGCATGAATATGTATGTGTGTCGGTGTGTAGACAGGTGTGCGTCTCCAGGTAAAGAATATTATTCAAGTTTGACTACGTGATTGACATAAGTACCGTTGCTGTTTAAATAAATATGGGGAACGTGCTGCACAGTGAAGTAAACAAAAGAGCAGAAAAACTAAGAAGCAATAAAGAAAATTAAAGAATTTAAATAAGGAGAGTATAGTCATACATATGGTACATACACAAACTAGCTTCACGAGTCGTGTGGCAAATGCTAACAATTATTTAATGGTGAGTCAATGAGTTTTGGCCGAAAGAACCTGCATACGCAAATTGTAAATCTAAATAAATTTTGGTATTCAACTTCCAACAAAAGGTTAGAAAAAAGTGCGGTTAGGTTACTAATGTATATAGAATATGACAAAAATAAACAAACAACGAATTTTCTCATGCATTTGGGTGTTATGAAATCAGCGACAAGCTGTGCGGAGAGTAAATGATTTGAATAATTACAAAAGTGCATTGAGAAAAGAAAGATTTATTGCAAAAGGTGAGATCAATATATTTGCCAAACAAACAGAAAATCGACTTTAATTTGAAAATAATACCGGGTTTTATTGGATTAAATTTTTAGACCAAAGTTCAGTTTTGGATTAAGTAAGTAAGTATAAGTCTTCCTACGAAGTATTTTAATGTACACAATAAATAATTCGCTTTTTTTCGACTGCAGGAACTCAACGATCCCACCAACAACTTCAACATTAGTACACTTGAACTTACATATTTCGTTATGTTATTGTTGTAAGTCGTGCAACGTTGGAAATAAAGGTTGACGATGGGCTTTATTTACTGTCTGTAAAAGCCAGTTTTATAATTAACAGTCAAAAAGTGTAGTAAGACACTTTTTATGTTTCTGTGTGATGATCCTCTCCTAAACAGAAGTTTCTGCTCGATAATTTCATTAAAAGTTTGCCATCAGTTATAACTTACAAATCATTTTGCTATTAAGTTTCAATGGTGCTACCTCACCTCAACACAGTTGTCTCCACAAAGCCAGAACAGAGATTTCAGATTTTTATGCCACAAAGCACCGTCATTTCAGCAAACATTCCAAAAGCATTTTGGGATATATTTCAAGCTTTTGCAAAAACAATAACCAAATAGTTCAACGCATTATCAGTAAAGATCGCATTCATATAGCTAATCACATAAACACAGAGAATAAATATCGAAACGAAAAACAATAAAACGCGGCATAAGAAAATGGTTCAATAGATCAATTACACAAAACTCTAAACTAAACCAATTACTTGCACTAATTATTAATATTGTGTATATTAAATAAAATATATATTGTATAAAACAAAATACAATTTCACTGTGACTAGTACATAAATGTAATATTCGTACCGAAATACTTATATACATATGTACATATGAGTAGAGCTTATCATTTGCTCGACTGCTAAGATTAAACAAGTTAATAAGTAAAAGTATGTCTATTAAATAACAAATTACTACCTTAAACTGGCTACACCCTAACCTCACAATTCAACGACCACTAAAGGGAAAGCAAGTCACTTGAAGAGAAACATCAAAACGATGAGATTACCAATATAAGTATAATAAGTATAACCAGATTCGACACGCTTAGCTATTTAGCCGAGTCACTTAGAATGATTTTCGAAGCGCATTGATACGTTATATTTGCCATTAGTTTTGCTTTTAACAGCTATGTTAAATTGGCGATTCGTTACAAACAAAGTGCCAAAACTGCAAGCGTGCGGTCGTTACGCCACAAGGAATGCTCACCATGCCACCGTCAGCGTTGACAACGACGTAGTTATACGTAAAAAAGAACATGAATAAAATAACAAAAAAAAAAATTTTTGTTTTTGGAAAGTAATAAAATACAGATTAGGTATGCGAAAAGTGGCTAAAATAAAGGAAGTGAGATAAAACGTTGTTCAGGGCTAACACGTGACAACAACTAAGATAGCAACAAAGCAACAACATAAAGCACTTTCCGCATAGTAGTCAGCGGGTGCTGTCAACAAACACTTCCAACGATTCTGCAGTTTGGCCTTTATTGCCACTAAAGTGAATTTGTGTCTTTCGATGGGCTTCTGACTCCCTTCCAGCAATTGGCTACACGTCACTTTCAACTAAAGCCATTCTAATAATAGCAACAACATAATTTTAGGAACTCCGGCGTAGTGCTGTGCTAGCGGCTTGTGAAAATCGCATTTTTCAACGGATCATTCAGAGAAAAGCAATTAACACGCGATTGAGAGCCGAAGAGCGGACAATTGCAAGTGACCTTCAGTAGATGTGAAAAACGTTGGAAGCTGCAGGTAGGTAGTAGAACAAGAGCCGGGAAACGTATGTCGCACAAAAGTAGAATTTCTTTACCACATGTTTAACAAAAATATCGAATTAACCTGTGAAGGTAAGTCTGCAAGCGCGGTTAGCATTATTTTTAGCAGTCAAACGAATTTAAACGTTGAAAAGGCAAAAAATTCTGCAAAATTTAAAGCAGAAGCGGAAAATGTTAAAGAAATTAATAAAAAGCAACATTTTCATCATTAACGTTGGGAAACTTTTTTATTGTTACTAAACATTGAGACCAAAAAGTTTCTGGAAATTGTTGGCTTACAATACCGGCCGTTTACGGCGGATGTTTTCGCGCAAACGCCTAAAGACGCTGAAATAATACTCTTTATTGGCCGTCTATCCCGTTGGCACGAATTCATGATGAACCAAACCGCGAATATAAAAATCAAAAATTCCCGGAAACTTTCTGGTCTTAATGTAATGAAGGATTTAAAGACCTTGGATTCGACGCTAAAGCCTGTTTTTTTATATTTTTTACCGAAAATTTATAATATTTAACTATTTAACATTTGACTTTACTATAATAAATTAAGTAAGCCTAATTAATTAAAAACAGTATTAGCATAAGACAAATTCTTGCTTCCATTCATTAATAGTTCAAATATTATAGAATTATAGACTAATGGAGGGCGTATGATTACTTATGCAAACATTAGACCCAATCTGCAGTGTTCGAGAGTCATTAACTTGAAAAGGCCGTGCTGTTATTGACGCCTGTGCTGTTAGAACAAAAGATGCACGACTCACTACGCCATTGTTCAACACAAAAAGGAAAACACACTTGAATAATTTTCAAACACCCCAATATAGAGTATTAGAAAGCAAATATTTTTAAAAACGCACCCTTTTTCAGAAGCGCGTGAAGGTAATTTTTTTCGATTGAATTAATTTTTCAATTCATCAGTCGTATACACAGCCACACAGTAGTAATGAAAGTAAACGCATAAAGTTCACAAATGAAGTCGGCAAGTTGCAGCGAAAACGCAACGCACAAGTTGCTATGCGTAAAAATAAAGCGAAATCCAAAGCAGAAAAGCAAAAAAATAGAAAAAAATCTAAAATTACGTCGAAGGGGGTGGGTGCTAATGTAACTTGCACGCGACTGTTGCTCGCCCGTAAAACAATAAATATACATTTGCGCGAGTTTTTGTATGTATGTAACGCGTATTTACCGCACACCACTGGCTGTGAACTTATTTGGGTTTACTTCAACCCGGAAGTATTGCAAAAATAAAAAAAATTTATAAGAAATTATTGCACGCTGTAATGGAAAATCGATGGGTGGTAATTTATTACGTGTCCCATTCCTACATAGTATAGTATAATAGTATATACCAAACGTACACAAATGTGGCGAATAAAAGTGTGTCGCTTAAAAGAGGAAATGTTTTACAATTTGTTGCTCCTGACAGTTGTGCTACATTTATTTTATTATAGCAATTTCGTTTATGGTTTGTCCAATATTAGAGGAGCAATCATTTGAAAAAGGAGTACATTTAAAAAAAAAAAACAAAAAACATATAAAGGATAAACACAGGGCAGCACGCAGGAAATTTAATAGCCTATTTGTGGTTGTGTAGACAGCAAGCGTCATGGGAATTGTAGAACCCCTTCAGAGCAGGTTTATTTGGGAGTTTGCAGAGTTTAAAGCTAACAACTTCTCAGTCGTGGGAGATATTATAGAATGGCAAGGACTTTTTATAAAACTAAGAAATAATTTTTAACGTATACTTGTAATTTATTAGTTTCATTTAATTTTATTGTTAGACAAATTGCACAAATATCGAGTAAAAATTGGCAGTTTAAGTATCAAATTGGTTAATATATTCGCCATAATATTCATTTTTATTAATATACATATAATAAAAGGTATTGCGAGTGTCTACTGAAAAAAAGTCTATGATTCACAATTTCTCTGCGCGCTGCTCTCTTGTCAAAAAATTTACATGCAAAAGCAAAACCAAAGTTATCGAGTTGAATTCAGATTACCATTTACGAATACTGTATATAGAAAACGAAACATAGGAGTTACTTAAACGTTTTGTCACTAGAAAAAAATAATATCTCTACTACATGTAAGCGCAGGGTTGCACAAGTGTTCTTTCGACATTCGGGTCTAAGTAACCGGCACGGACCCGGACTTTTATCTGGCCAAGTACTGTCAACTCGGCACCATTCCTCGAAATTACTTCAGGAATGTTTTCTGCCGCAACTACTACAACAACCGCAAGTGCTGCCCATTTGTTTAAACAACCGGTATAATTTGTTCGATTCGCTACTCTCCCGAAGTCTCGAAGACAGCTGATTTAATAGATATTATCAATTTTATAATCGTGAGACTGGATCCACAAAATTGTACACCATTGTGTGGTGCGCTGAAATGGTAATGGGTTTTTTACATTTTCGGTTTTTTTTTTACATTTCAAAGTACAATACATAAAAAAATTAAAGTTTTCAGGAAATTGAAACTACAAGTTGATATTTTAAGAAAATAGTTGCCAACAATTTTAAAACTAAGTAGTATCGACTTTGCCGTTGTGTACGCAGTGTAGGAACGATATCAACTTGGAACTTCGCAAATATATTGCTACTCTAACTCTAAACTATATGTTAATGTATTTCCATTGAGGATTTAATTAAATTCTTTTTGGAAGCTCCTGTGCGCCGTATGAAATGCTACATTACTCCTTGTAAAAATTTTCCATTTTCTACATGACACAAGAATAAAAAAAATGCCAACCAACTTATTCGCAATTTCCATTATTGAGCTTAACGCAACTGACACTTCCTTATTAGTAAAAAGATTTTATTTAAAAAATAACTATCAAAAACCAAAACGACATCGCCAGAGCAACTCTCAACTTCTTGAGAAAGATAGAAAATGTTGCACTTCTTTCTGGCTAGAAGGCACATTCTGTGAGAGAACATACGAAACTGAAAAAATGTGGAGAAAAGAACACGCAACTTTGGCAACCCAATCATATGAAAAAAGAAAACGCAACAAATAAAAATATTACATTTGAATAAAGATGTGTTCAGGTTGCACCTAGGTGTTCCTAACCAATATAATTATTTATCATACTTAGTTTTATAAAATTGTTGAGCTAATGTTTACATAAAATATTTTCCGTGGAAGGTGAGGCTAGTCTAACCGTAACTTTTTTCTATGAATTTAACTTCCTAATTCTTATACAAATGGCGCATGAACGCTTTTAAAGAATTTCATTTTTCTGTTTTATATATATAATAACTGTATATAAATAACTAAAGAAATTAAATGTAAGAGTTTAGAACTTATTGAATTAAATTGTACTATATGAATTTTAATATGAAAAAGTAAATATAAATATTTATATACTTTACTGTTGCTTTACTGCAAGCATAACCGGAAATTATTGAGTGTGTCAGTTTTAAAATTAAAATTCAATTTAATGTTCAATCGAATCGAATTTCAATAAGAGAAGTTATAAAGGTGAATTACATATTGTGAATATGCACGAATTCATGATGAACCAAACCGCGAATAAAAAAAAAAATTCCCGAAAACCTTCTGGAAAAGAGTGGTTCAATACCAACGATCAACCATTTATTTTGAAATTAATTTTATACTTTTTTATTCTTTGAAAAAAACTTAAATAAAAACCCTTTTTCGCAACCAATGTCAAAACCGATTTTTTAAATTTCAGAATCTCAATAAATTCATATTTTTTAAATTAACGATTTTATAGAACTGTTAACTGTAATTAATTTAGGCTTACCTTCTTCGCACTCTTCTCGATTTCCTTTTCAAAATCCGTTAATGGCGTTAACGTGACACTGACGTCTTTAATCATATCTCTAAAAGGGCTGAAATGAAGAACCACAAATTTGTATGAAAAATGTGCATTTTCCCTAACACTGTTATTACGCACCTATTTATGTCGTCTCCAAGGCTATTATTTGATTTTGAATCGGCTTTTCGCTTCTTCGCTACCGAACTACCTGAGCTTTTGCCACTAGTACTTGTCATACCACCACCACCACTTGCAGAATTCACGTTCATGCCACCTACACTTGTAGAAGTATCCATATGCGTGCCGCCAAAGTTACTGCTATCAGTGGTGCTGGCATGTGGATCTGCCGTATTGTTATTGCCACCAAAACCACTGTTTCCCACTGTGTTCGAAGTACCAGACGACTTGGCTGCTTCTTTGCTGCCACTGTTGCTACTATTTGAATTGCCACTAGCGTTCATGCTCAAGGCTGTCGAAGTAGTTGTAAGATTTTGTGCAGAACTTTGAGTGGACAGGTTGCTACCATGACTGTGGCTATCATGCATGGAACTGGTCATATTAAGCGCTGTACCAGCTGATGTGGCACTTATACCGGTCATGGATGCGCCACTCATTGGATTATTATTGGAGAACTCTTTGTTTTTAGATGATTTTGAAGATTTGTCACGGGAATCTCGTGATGATGACGATGATGATGAGCCATCTTTATCTTTGCTTGAACTTGATGTTTTATTCATATTTTTACTATGTTTATCCTTTTCTTTATAGCTGCTTGAACTGTTCGATGAATTTTTTAGATTAGATGCGGTATTTGTGCCCGCACCGCCACCCATTGCATTGCCACTACCAATAGACGAGTTGTTGGCCGATAAGTTGCCACTGTTATTAGAACTATTTGAGCCAACACCAATACCCGCTAGATTTATATTACCAGAACCAGTGCTGGAATTTGAGAAATTGTTGCCGTGTAAGCTGTTAGCAAACCCGCTTGAGGAGGTAGCAGCTGCGGCAGCACTAGATGACGAGGATGATGAGTTTGATTGCTTTGAAGCGGTGGATGATTTACGCTGTTTGGTGGTAGATGCAGCATTTATATTGGTGGTAATTTTGATGCTTGTCGCCGAAGTTGATGAGGCAGTCGCATTCATGCCGGAATCGAGCTCCTTTTCGGGTGACAAACTCGAGTCAGACGACGTATCGTGTGTAATGGGTTTATAGGGCGGTATGGTCTTAACATTGCCACCCTTCTTCTGTAAGATGAAATAAATAGTATTTACTTGAAAATTCTTTTAAAAAAAATTTGAGCAATCAGCTAACCAATTTTCCATAATGGTGTTGGCAATATCCACAATATTTGACATTGTCCAAGTAGTTTCCAGCCTCCTCGCACAATAAGCCTAAGCTTTGTGCGCATGTTACATGAAATTGCTGTTTGCAATTAGATTTATTGCACTGCATGCAAGCACCGACAGTGGCGCGATTTGGTTTGCCCGACTCCTGGCAAATATAACAAGCTGCAGTGATAAATAGAAATAGTTATATATTTTGATTTTATTTTGTTCCGATAATATAATTAGAACTTACTTTTTGCATAACGCTCCTGTGGAATCAACTGCAAAATAATTGGTTCCATTGTGGTGACATTACCGAAACGAACTTCCGGTATATATAGGGCACATACCACATGGGCCCATCCTTGATTATCGGTTTTCTTAAGTGCACCATCACGTGATGGACATAATTCACAGCGCACACGAGCTGAACGTTCTTGAGATTCGCATTTGCGACAATACCAAGGTCCTGTTGGGACAGTTACAATACCATAACAAGCTTGATGCACGGCAACAGTACAATTTTGACCATCACAATAGACGAGCGGATTTTCGGGCCATCCACGCTCATCCGAACAAACACAACATCCGCCGACCATCTCCTTCATACTGGTTAGTTACGATTTATGCAAGCGCTCACCCGTACTTCACCGCAACAATGATGACAAATCAATTATTGTGGGTTAACCTGTGTACCTCATAACAGTTAAAAATTTATTGTAAATTTTAAAAATAAATATATCGTTTGTTGAACAGTTTTGGCACTTCTCCGAGGAACTGCCTCTTCACTGGAAATTTTTAGCGATGCATTTAAGCGACAATGCAACGGTAACCGACTTCACTAGCACTGAAAAGGGAAAAATATATACTTTTATTAGACATCTTAGAGGGAAAATATTTAAATTGTATCACTTAATGTTACATTATCTTTAGTTACAAATTTTATATACACAACGCTTAATGGAAAGTAGCGACATCAAGACTGTTCGGTGTTAATTATTGTTATCAATTATACCCTGCACAGGATATATTAAGTTTGCCAAGAAGTTTATAACACTTAGAAAGGTGTCGGAAACTCGATTAAACATATGTATATGTAAATGATCAGCATGATGTGCTGAGTCCCTCTAGCCATATCCGTATGTCAGTATATACGCGAACTAGTTCCACAATTTTTGGGATATCGTCCTGATATTTTTCACACATCTTTTTCTTTCCAAGAAGACGACAATATGTGGGAACCGTGAGATCGGACTACTATAGCATATTGCTGTCATACAAAAGAAACGAACAAAATCAAGTGCTTATATGGAAAACATTTTAGTTTACAAGATATCTTCAAATTTGGCATGGATTATTGCTCACGGTAACAATTCAATCTCCAAGAAATTGTTCAGATTGGATCATATAGCATATACAATATATATGCATGTAGGTGCCATATAAACAAATCAAGTTCTTGTATTGAAACTTTTTTATTTCTGAAGCGTATTTATCTTCGGTGCAGCCCAAGTTAATGTTTTATCTTTTTTCTTTGATAACATTGTCAACAAAATTTTATAACTTCACCAAAAATACAACTTCACAGTTTATCGTTTGCACTGACTTCAAAATATATTATTTAAAACAACAACATTAAGATAAGTATTGTGTTCATAGTTTGTTTTGATTTTGGTCGTTATTGTAAAATGCATACACGACCAGTTTCAGTATATTTATTTATATATTTTCATTCACTTGAATGTTCACAATAACAAAAGCAAACAATCCGCAAAATTCTGCGAATGTGAGCAACAATGCGTTGGCGGGAGAAACAGCTGGCGATTGTAGTGGCGACGAAGCGGATGAATTCGCAATATCAATGTCAAGGTGAATTGGGCCGACAGCCACTAAGGCAGTATAAGCAACAAGTTCTATAAATAATGCTGAATACGATTGTAAAGTGGTTGTAAAATAGCTATAAAATTTTGATATGGTATATTAAATAAGCGAAAAAATCCGTGATTACACACACATATTTTTATGATTAATACAAATAATTTTCTTTCCTATAACCGGAATTATTTGTCGCCAATTTTAAAAAGCTGTTACATAGTTGGAAATTAAATCCACTTTTAATTTATGTAAGTTCAGACATGTTTTCTGCCGCTACAACCACAACAAAAAAGTCAGAAGGTATGGTAACTAGTTGAATAAATGACGTTTCGATTGCTTGTATAAACGTAAAAAAGTGAAAAACTTTAAAAAGAAACAACAAAATAATTGTGCATACTCCCAAAATTATCAACAACAACAGCAAACACATGTAATAGTCAAAGAATTTGGTAGACGAAAAGGTGAACGATCTTTTCGGAATATCATGAAGAGAATTTTTCACAGCCAAAAATTCATGTAAAATTAAATATGATTATTTCTCAAATCTTTTTATTTAGAAATGATGCGCTATAAAATGGGACAGCGCTCATTATCTTTTCATTCATCAATTTTGGTGTCGAAATATAGTTTGTATTTAACAAAAATTCTGCTATATAGAAATACATAGGTACATATTATTGACTAACGTTGAAAGCGTGTCTTTCGATTTTTACAGTTTATGGATTATTAGATGCGGAATAAAAATATCACAAATCACGACGAGCTCGGACAAACATCAATAATAGGCAATGGAAATTCGGAGAGTATTCTTAAGTATTTTCATAAATATCATTTGGCATGTACATATATACATACATGTATGTATGTAGGCATATCAAAAGAAACTCTCTTCAAGCTTTAAACAATTTACCATACCTATATACGAAACTACATATTTTCACATTATCAAAAATAGAAATCAAAACAACTACCTTATTTTCGCAAGAGAAAAATGCCGTTAGGAGAGATAAAATCGTACAATCGAAGCATCAACATTTAAATACACATATGTATGTAACACATATAAAATAGTGGGTGGCAAATGGCATATGGGCGAGGGAATTGAGGAATTTAGGTCATAAATCTGGGTTGTTTGTAGTGTGTGACAGGGTGGTAGTAAATACATGCGTGGGCATGTTTACAAACATATGTATGTATCCTCCACCCAGTAGTTACATGTTAACATTTCAATACACTTGGTAAAGCAACAGCAAAATATTTCTTGCAACAAAATTGTAATATACTTAAACAATTAAAAACGATATAAATAAATATACCATAAGTGTCAAATGGGACAACAGTTTTATGATATAAATAAAATAGATATACCCTATATGAACTCCATCACAAAAATATATTCTAATAAAGTTCATTATTTAATGTTACGCAAGTATGTATTCCTCTACTTTTTAAATACACTATATGAAGTTGGAACACCGCAAAGAACACAAAATATATAAGCCGAAAACACGAAATTTTTCTAAACATTGAACGTACTACCATAAATTGGTGCCACTGAGGGTGGTTTTAAAGGTTTGAAGGTGGAAGTGTTCCATATTTAAAGCAGGGATCCAGTTTATCGGGATGAATGTATGTGAAGTTGTAGACTACGGGAAGAGAGGTATCCAAATGTTGTACGCACGTACAAACTTTTTCGTTGTCAAATAAAGTTAAGTACATATTTTCTGTCAAAGTATACACAAAATATACATGTACGAGTATGTACACACACAAATCCGAATTGAGTACGAATTTTAATGAGTAGAACTATTGATTTTTCTTAAAATATTAAATGTACACAAATTTCAAAATTACTTAAAATTCATAAGATCTGTAATTTTGTGTTTAAACTATTTTAGCAGGTGAACACGTTTCTATTTAGGCCATGCAAGCTATGTACCGGCCACGCAAGAGCTAACATGCATCGAAAGCCATTAAAGCCTAACAAAGCACCGAAATAACTGGTTGCATTGGCGCTCTGTGTTTCAATTGTACTTACAAATTTGCTATTATTCTTGTTGAACACAAATATCTTCTAAATATTGCACCACATTTTTTCTCAATTTACGTCATTTTAAGTTTTCAATATCACAACCGAAAGTATTTTGATATTCTTGCAAGAGCTGCGCCCTTTAGCTAACGAGAACTATGCAGTAAAATTTTCTATTATATTTGAGCGATAATATTGATTTTCTGCTCTTCACTGCATTTTGATACAAGTCAATTTATGTCTTTCTCCACTCGTACACATTAGATATAAACGCATTTTATGAACCACAGACATTGTATAATATATAATTTTGCGTTATTTATTGACAAAAACTTCATATAATTGTTTTTTTTTTTGCTTTGAACCAAATTTTTCAATGAAGAAATATGCAGCTAAAACCAATCAAATACATGACGGACGAATACCACAAAACGAATGCGAGAAGATAGCCCAAGAGTAGTGACTAGAAATGCTCACAAAAACAAAAACTACATTACCATCTCAGTATTTACTTACACTCACTTCGATTTCCCCTTCTCAAACATTTATCTTTTTGCCTTTAGCCATTATCCGCTAAAATAATCCACCTTGTACGCGCTTCCCACCATACATTTTCCGATTGGACTAGTGAAATGAGCAAAAGGGATGGCAATAATGTTCGTGGTTGACACGGCCTTTACCGCAGAAAAATTTTACACGCGCCAACACTGAACACACCTCGTTGATAGATTCGTCGCAAATGCACAAAAATTTTGGATGGTGTATTAGGAGCAAAATGTTGAAAATCTTTACACTTTTGATAAAACTTGACTAACGTAGCACATAAATTTTACGCTGAACTCTTTTTTCTACACCTAAAGTGCAGATTTTTAGCGAAATATAATGTTTTACGCGGTCACTACACCATCTTTTCCGTCATAATGAAAGAGGACAAGACAACTGAACAAGTGCTGCCACGCTTTACAGAGCTATTTAACAAAAACATTTTCTGGTATTTTCTTTGTTTATATTTCTTAAACGCAGCTGGTAACACGATATCTCTTCGCTTTCACATTCCACCCGTGGCCGGTATTTGCTCACCATTGAAAAATTTTCTAAATTGCCAAAATTATTGCAATATATTAAGATTTGCAATAAAATTTAAAAAATCTGTTGCTATAATTATAAATTGGCAAATCTTCGTTTGTGTGCCATACTTTTTCAAAGATTTCATAACATCTGTAATTGAAATCGAAGTAATATTTGGCAAGAAGAGACAGTGCGAAAAATCAATTGAAAGTTGATACATAGCTTTGCCTTTGGAATTGTGTAAAATTTTCGATATGTCTGCAACTGGTGATTGTTTTATCGTAAAATCTCCAAATACAGCTGAAAATACTATAATTTTTGGCCGAAATGCTTTGGACGCAGATGCTGTAACAGAAGCACAAGAAGTTCAATACTACAACGCCAATGTCGCACTTGAGGGGAAGGTAAGCGGATATTGTCTACCGTCTGTATCTAACTGAAGATTGCTTAGATGAGTAATCTTTGGTGAATTTGATCACTATACTATGACGTGGCATTTTAATTTTTCACGTCCTTCGATTTGCTTAGCCCGATGGTGGTGCCGATGTGGTTAAAGCGAATGGTGAAATATTGCGTATGATATTGCAAAAGACTCGTACAGGCATTTGGGGTGGTGACGTGGGTGCTAACGACCATAATGTGTGCATTGCTGTTTCCTGGTCAGCGGAGGAACCAGCTAACGATAGTGATAGTCTTACATCAACTGATATTGTGCGGTGAGTTATTTTTTTCATGATATATAATATATAAGTATTTTCTTGTATTTCAACACAAATTTGTAGTTTGACTTTAGCTATCGCTAAAAACGCTGTTGACGCAGTGGAACGCATTGGTAATTTGATAGCTAACCACGGGTCAGACTCTGCAAAATTTAGTTTTGTGGTCTGTGATACTAAGCAAGTGTGGTTAGTGAGCAGCGGTGCTAAGTTATGGGCTGCACATCAGGTTGCTGATGGATTCCTCCGTATAACAAGTAAAGGCCTCAGCGTAAAGACGACAATTGACAAATCAACTGACGATTTAGGTGATGCTCTCCAAACGCTTGGGCTCTGGAATGGCGAGGTAAATAAGTTTTTAAAAAATATTTTTAATTTTTATTCCATTTATTTATTGTTGTCCATGCCATTTGTAGGGCGATTTAAATTTCGCCAGCTGTTTTGATGCAGCTGAAACTGCAGATGTTGAATGGAGCGGCGAAGTACCCAACGGAGACGGTAGCTACACTTTGACTAGCATGTTTGATACACTACGTTCGGCGGCTGATAGCGCAACGTCACGTTCGGCCAGCGTCTCTGTGCTTACAACTGGAATTTCATGTCATTGGTTTACGGCCACACCTAATGCTAGTGAATCAGTCTTTAAACCATTCGTCTTTGCACCTAATCCCAAAATTTCACCACTCACCAAAGTGCCACCTGATAACACACACACACTCTTGCATAAGCTTCATGCTCAGCGCAAACCAAATGCTGTTGATGATTTGAAAGCTCTAGAGGTTGCTTGTGTTGAAGAGTTAAACACGTATTTAGCGGAACATCCAACTGCTGACGAGGAGTTGGATGAACTAATGAAAGACTGTGTGGAAGCTGAAGTGAAGTTTTATCGTTAAGCGTTAGAATTTCTCGGAAAACAGGAAAACCATAAACGTTTATAGTATTTCGTAAATTATAAGCTGTAGACATTTACTAGCCTTTGGAATAACGGGTTTTCTGTTTAACGCTGAATATGCATTTCTTAAGTGATATTTTTGTTTTTACTTTTTATACGAATTTAACTTATTTGCATTTTACGTGTTTGTAATTTGTTCGTATTCATAATTTTAAGACGAAATTTGTGATTTTTCCATGACTATTATACACTTATATATAAGTATATTATTTATGTTATAAGGTAAATATTAACGATTTCTCTGACTATGTTTAAGATCAAGTCTGTTAAGAACAATATTGTAAAAGCCGCGACTTCTTATGTTAAAATTCTAGTTTTATTGCATATAATTTGAATTGCTTTCACTTTTGTGATTTGTATCCAGAAAGCACAAAAATGTTTGCATACATTCAATTGATAAGTATTTTTCCATTTTTTCATATAAATGTGTATTTATAAGAGTAACGAGGCACCTAACACTCCGCACGATAAGCTTGCTGCGTAACTGTTTTGATGAAGGATAGCGAGAATATATAAAAATTGTAATGCATGCTATGATTAAGCTCATTCATTCAATTATCATTGAAGGAAAAATTTTGTGTAACGGTAAACATTACATTTATAGTAACGCGTTATTTATATTCCATATGCATTTACACACATACATATATTTATACGCATACACACATAAACACATAATTGCATGATTACGATTATGAATAAAAAAAAAACTTTATACACATAAATCGATAAAACAATGAAGCTCATACAAATATTTAGATTTATTTATCGCTGCGCTCTGCACTAATATGGTGAACAATAACGATTGCAATTGAAATAAAGCTAAAAAGCAAAAAAAAAAATTTGTCGACTTATTATTTGTTGGAACACAATTTAGTATTCAAAACCGAATTCGTTGGCACTTGCAGACTCGTTAAAAAACATTTTAAAATATATTAATATCATTGTTCTCAAAAATATTATAAGTTTTTTTTAACAATTTGTTAATTATTTTTTTGATAATCAATAGAAAGTAAAAAACTAATGCGTTTCTGGCGTAAAGTATAAAATAGTATTCCGAAAAAAAATCACTAGAATGCAAAACTGCATTATATTATATTACATTTATTCAATTACATTTTATTAATAGTGCTATAAGATTACTTATTATTATATGCATTCTTTGAGGATTGTACATTTTATGTAGATTTTATATAATTGTTAGCTAACGCTACGTCTAAGCTACTAAGCTACGTCACTGTCTCAGTTCTTAAACATCCTCCACCACGAGATTAGTTTTAAATAGTGTTTTGTCATTATGCAAAGCTTCCATTATTAATATTTCAAACCGTTGATAGATCTCACGGAAATCCATTATATTCGTTGGTTCCGATTCTAACCAGAAACGGTCGAATTCGAAAAGTAAATAGCAGTAGAATTTATGAAAATGTATCAGCGAGCAGGCCTGATTAAGTGAATTTGCCACATTATAGAAATGTACTTTAGCATCGCCAGACTTGAGCAAGCGATATGCCATCGCGGTGAGATTAATACCCACTATGGCGAATGTATAACCATATACAGGATGCTTTGAATGTAACAGGACATGATGTGCTGCGTCACGATATTCACGCGAGAAGAAGAGAAGATTTTCCAAACCAAGTACACCCATACCGCGGAAGTCTGTTTTAGGATCATCACCCTATGATTGTATACATATGATTATTTTATTGCATTTTCAGTACAGTTAAAATAGATATTTACATACTTGAAAGCCAATGTCCTGCCATTGCTTTGTGATGCGTCCTTGCAATGGCTCTTCTGGCATCAAGCGGTTCCACAACTCTAACAACTTTTGTTCGTGATCCAAGTTATTTGCATCGTATGGCTCTGCACGTAACTGCTCTACCTGATGCAGCAGATGTCGATAACTCCATATGTGCAGTATACAAGTGCCAAATAGTGGCGCAAAGTCAGGATGAATTTTCGATTTAATACGCTTAACGCGTTGCACCACACTAACAGCGCGTACAGGCAATTGGCGGAGTTCATCATCACTACATGTCTCTACCGCAGTGTCTAATTCGCACAATAACTCTTGTATATCGACATTTTGTGATAGCATTAATGAACGTTCGACTTGACGAGTTCGACTTGCACCTGCTTGTGCACCATATACAATGCGTTGAAGCTCGCATAACCTTGTGAATGTGTGCAAAAACCATTTAATGAACGGTCTTAGATGAAAGAAGATCACAGGCAAAATACGTTGCAGCAACCAGTCAAACAAAAACATTTTTATGCCGTAAGCGTTGGTGTTGTGTATCTACTTGTCGTTCTTTTAAAAAATAAACAATTAGCAATATTGCGGCAGTGTTATGGTTACGCTGTCATGGAAACTTAGCTATTGAACTAGCGATTACTTATATCCTAGACCGTCGCGCTGACTGCTTTGTCCTTCTTGTGGTGTAATTACACTGTGCCACGTATGTAAATTTATAAATATTCCTATGCGCTCGTAGCTTTAGCTTATACTTTTATTTCCCTGACAATTCCTATGCGAATTTATGAGGTGATTGCGATTTATTTTTGTATACAGTGCAAATGTAAATAAAGACATTCGAATGTCAAAATCAGCTTGAAGATGGTGGCGTTGCCAAACGTTATAATTGGGAAAATAAGTGGCTTACAACAAAAATTAATTTTAAATGTCCAGATATAAATTATATAGTATAAAGCAGCTGTTCACTTAAAAGCAAAGGTGCTTTTTATATGCCGACTTAAATTTGCTTGATTTAAACACATTGAAACACCTGAAAACACTCCTTGATGCTACACCGACTAAAGACTCAGCAGTTACATTGATTCATTTACTAAGTTTGTGTTTATGATCGACCCTCTATATATTTTCAGCGGTTATTACTCAGAAACGGTGACTTTTTGTAAAAAGTATTCATACATTTTTTATAATTAATTTATGATCTACCATTTTCGTGCAAAGTGATTTTTTGCTACAACTTACCGTTTCATAACATATCGCGAAAAAATTGTTTGACCTTTAAGCTCAATTTTTTTTCCATATATCGAAGCGATGAGGAGTTTCAGTATGTTATTTTTAATCATGTTTTGAACATATTCATTAACTCTTAGCTTGTTATAAGTTTATGTAACTTTTATTTTTTGTCTAATTTGACCGGACTATTTCTTTAATTTACAAAATTTAGATTCTTATTTGATCACTTCCAAAATTCCTTAATACTCGTACACATAATTAACTTGCAACTGTTTGTAGGTTAGGTAATAACGAGGACCAATAACAGCCACTGATTAGAAACACACAAAAATTATCAAATTTGACACCAGGAATACGCATAAGACACTCTCTACGATCATTATCAGTTCGAGTTTGCTAATAGGGCAAGTTTTTAATTTTTCTTATCAATTGATTGATACTCTTTGTTGTGAAAATATAATATAATATAATATATTTGTCATTTTTTTGTCATTAGAGGTGATAAAGAGGTCTGCTGAGATATTCATCTCAGAATAACATTCGCCACCAATAACCGCAATTTAAATATCGGTATCAGAAAAGCGAAACGAGATTATAAAAATTGGGTCTAAATTAATAAATTGGGTTGGGGGATCTAATTTAAGAGATCAGATGGGTTCAACATTTAACACTTTTCCAGACGGTTTAGCGATACGGTTCGATGCAGTACTATAAGCTATGTATATCTTAGAAGGTGGTTCGTTTTAACATATAAGTGCAACCCTACTATGCAGCTATGTACTTATGTATATACAGTTGCGTGCAACTAATTAATAACGACATACCACCGTAAATATTTTGCACCTGTGCGTAAAATACTGAACGAATAAAAGTTGGTTTTATTAGTTTCTATCACATTAATGTATGGCTCGCGAAAGCTACGCAATATTCGTATATTAAATCCGCTATTCTGGAGAAGTTCAATTTTTAATGCAAATGTGATTTAAGCGTAATTAACAGCGTAGGTACATATGTATAGTTTTCACTTCTTTCGCAAATTAGGATACTTATTTTATGTTAGGCTTTTTTTTATTTTTTAACTTATAAACTTCGTTGCAAACTTAATATACCCTATCCAGGGTATGAAAATGAAGCTACTGTTGCTTGATGTAATATCGTTGTTTATAAAAAAAAGCTGGAGAGAACCCTTTCTTTATCAACTTCCGCAATGAGCATATAAAAAGTGCACAAGTTAAATGTTTAACGATCTTCATGGTCCGTATCATCAATACTCAGAGTTTGTAGTATTTTCATTCTGGAATTATAGGGAGAGTATGGTACTTCGAACAGCTTTTAGAGATGAGATGACGAAGAAAAAGATTCATGCAAATTTTTGATTTCCAAATAAATGAACAGAATTTTCGTCAATACATTTTTCGTACACTGTTTTCATTATTTATTTTTTTAATATAACCGTAAGAAATAAACTGATATCGAATGCTTATGGCTTTAAACAGGCAATACGAATATTTTATTTATGAGAAAGTTTTTCATAAAAATTCTTTATTTTGAGTTTCGATTCTCTGCTCACACGCTAAGCGCCTTGGATGATACATTGTTTCTTTTGCAAGTTGGCACTTAACTAGGCATTTCATTAAACCTGAGTGTTAATACTCTTGCAACATGTAGCGACAGTGTATAATAGTTTTGTTCAACTAACGGTTGTTTGTATCACCTAAAACTAATCGAGGTAGATATGGGGTTATATACATATATATAAATTTTCAAGATGACGAGACGAGATGAAATCCGATTGCCTGTCCGTCTGTCCGCCCGTCTGTCTGCGCAAGCTGTAACTTGAGTAGAAATTGAGATATCCTAATGAAACTTGGGACACGTGTTCCTTGGTAAAAAAGTGAGAACGAGTTCGTAGATGGGCGTAATCGGATCACTGCCACGCTATAACTAAGCACTAAATTGTGATATAAAACTGTAGTTTGGCACAGGGGATCACAGAAGCAATGTTTTAAAAAATGGGCGTGGCTCAAATCTCTTAGAAGTTTAATGTACATATCTCCTAAACTATTTAGGACACAACAACCACAACAACTAAAATGGCGATAAATAAATAAATAAATGCTTCAGAGACATAAAATTTTACACCCGAGTTGGTAAAATAGGACCGGGGTCAAAATTGAACGATGGGCGTGGCACTGCCTTATACCTCAGGACCCACTCGACCTATATCGACCATATTTGGTATGTAATATTATCTTTACATTCTTATGACTCAGTGCGAAAATGGGTGAAATCAGACTACAACCACGCCTACTTCCCATTTAACAATATTAATAAATTCCATCTAATCTTTTCATTTGCCAGTAAATCAAGCACCAATTAAAGTATGAAAATAAAACTTTGCACGAATAATGCCTTTGAGGTGCGCCACCTTATTTCCAAAAATCGTATAAATCGGACTAAAACTTTCTCAGCCCCCAGATGCCAAATATATGGATATATTATAGTGTTTGGTTCTGTTCGAACAATTGGTTTTAGCTAATTTTGACATGCGGTCCATAAAATAGTTTAGAGATCACATACATTTTCATTAATGTTGGTATTTTGAACATACAAAGAGCAGCCTCATGTCATTAATCAAGTTTGTTAATAATCGTTGTATCACTTTTCAAATAACCATGTTCCTTTATAGTCTAATAATACAGAATTTCTTTACTTATTTATTGTTGTATTGAGTATAAATATTAAAGTAAACTATTCATAATTACTCACGTGATTACGATTACACGCGACATTTCGTGTGAATGTCATCTGTAAAAGCTTTCTTAACCACCCAGCAGGAAATTGGCAATGTATGGCTTGTGTAATGTTATTTATTAATAGTTATAATTTCCTATAAAAACAATTCGATGCTATGACTATGAATATATAAGCGGGGAACTACTTAAATATGTTGATTATACTCGTATATGCAAAAGTTACCTCGGAAAATTAATGTTAGAAAAATGCAAATATTATGTGCACGCATGTTTTTTAGAACTAAATTTCCGATTGTGAAAGTTTAATAAAAACACATGTTAGTATGTTGGTAAATATTATTATTCTATAATTTTTAGTATTGTAACGCTTTACGGTAATTTTAAAACCCTATCTTGCAACTAATTTCTAATAATGATTTAATGCGAAATAATAATGCAATTTGCACTAGCAAAACTGTGCGCTTTTGAATATTTAATTACCTGTTTATATATGTTCAGGTGCGCAAATCGATAGAAAGTGCATATTCTCACATACATACATATGTAAATATGTATGTTTATACATTGTATTCTAACTATTATTCAATTACATACACGATTATATTACATAATTGATAAAGCGCATTGCCGCTCGAAGAACGCTGCTGAACAACGCTTGCTCTCAAAGCAGAGATTTTAGTCGCGCGTTGTCGTACTGTAACAACGGTTATATGTTAAGTAGTTATAGTTAAGTGTGTAGGTGCTGGTATTAAACAAAAATAGCAAAATAGACTTGAAAATAGTTCAGTTTCTAACAAAAATTGTTTGCTAAATCGTAAAATCGTTCCTAAATAAATAACTATAACGGTAAATAAAAAAGCTAGTTGGCTAATTATTGAAGTCTGATACAATTAATAATAGTTGAAGAAATTGAAAAATTTTAATATGGCGTCCAAATATGTGATCACTGTATTTATATTGTCCCTTATGTGTGACATATACTTTGCGCTCAATTATGTTATTGGATACCAAAATTTAGTGAAGAGAACTAAAACAAGAAAAAATGTTAACTTCGGTTGCACCGAAGCTATAATACCCTTCACAAATACAAAGGTTCCTTACATGAACTTGATTCCGATCGTTCAATTTGTATCACAGCTATATAATATATCTTCGGAGATTGCAGTATTGCCTTAAATAATAATTCATGCCAAATTTCGTGAAGATATTGCGTCAAATAAAAAAGTTTCCCATACAAGTACTTTATTCCGATTGTTCAGTTTGTATGACAGCTATACGCTATAGTGATCTGATACCGGCCGTTCCGACAAATGAGCAGCTTTTTAGTGAGAAAGGGACAGATGCAATAGTTTAAATCAGATCGATAGTTTAAAAACTGAGGGGCTAGTTTGTATATATATAGACAGACGAAAAGAACGACGGACATGGCTAGATCAACTCAGCTTATCATGTTGATCATTTATGTATGTATTATATAGGGTCTCCGACGCTTCCTTCTGGTTGCTACAAACTTCGTGGCAAACTGAATAACTCTGTTCAGGGTATAAAAATTGAAAAGAAAGTACAGATGAATAGTGTAGTTCCCAAAATTGACACAGACTTTATACGTTCATGTGTCTTTATTTCACCGATCTGAGACTATTTTATTTGTTGAATATAAGAGCAGAAAAGCATACTTCTCTTTTTAAAAAAGTCACATGTGTAAACGACAATACACTTATCAGTCTAAATTCAATACTAGAGCGTACATACTTGATACCTTTTAAAGTGGCGCAAAACTTTTCTGCATATACTTGTATGTATGTAATTATGCAAGTATATTTAATTTATATCAGTTATTTGTTCGATTCACCACTTTCTAAATTCTGTCCAACCATATACACTTACATATTAACTGCTTACAGTTCACATGAAGAGTATTGAATTTGTTGTAACAACCATTCAAAAAGTGACTCCGTTATAAATTACCCTCGTTCTGATAGCGCTCACCTCTCGGCTGTAACAACATTAAAAAAACTCTGCGTTAGAATAGAAAGTTCGGCCTAAATTTTATTATTATTACTTGCGCACTTTATTATTACGTTTACTATTATCACTATTAGCAGGACTTAGAAGTAATATTATATACAAGTAATATAATATAATATTTTATTACTGTATATTACTATACGAAGTATCACAAGATGAGAGTCAACAATGGACGATTATGGGGTAAATTTAATAACGGCAAGTACTGAATGTGTTTAATAAAAATAAAAAGTATTTATTCATTTTAATAATTTTTATTTCTATCACTTCAGGTGAATTCGAAGTGAGAAGTTTAACTGAATCTGATTTGGAAGAGGCTTTAGAGGTAATTTATCGGTGTTGGTTTTTAAATTTTTTTAGATGTTTACAAATCAGCATACTTGAGTAAACAACTTTTGATTTAAAACTGTTTTCACATCGCATCGCATCGCTTTATCTACTTGTAATATACTTATAGAGCTAAGCGTGTACGTTATCAATTGCCATATGCCGACAAAATAAAAATAAATTAAGAAAGAGATAAATTCTGGCGGCAACGAACATGGAATATTCGCATGAGTTAAAGAATGTAAATAAATATTATATATAAAATAAGTTATACAAAAATGTAGCGTTGGAAATCAGACTTCGGTAAAACGCGAAAGTGTGGGTCGATTGCCTCCTTTTTGTATTGAATAACGGTACTTAGTGTAGCATGCTTTCTTAGGTTCATTAATAAATCTAACTTTTTTTCGAGAAAATTGTGTTGCTCTCTCACCTATTATATGACGCGATTTTCAGTAAATTAAAACCGTCCCGGATTTTGCTGAGACAAATAACTAAATTTTGCCTAATCACAACTATCTAATTTATCAAGTAAACCTATCTACCCCTTAATTTTTCTGTTGCGTGAAATATGTAGTTCAGAGGAACTCCAAATAGTGTTACCGTCAATGGATAATTTTGTTTTTCTCTTTACTTTTTTTTTAGATATTAGACAAGTCATTCTTTTTGCACGAGTCCGTTTGCATAGCCTGTGAAATTAACCTGCCCGAAAATGCGCAAGCGCGTTCCGAACTTCGCGAACTATGTCGCCTAACAGCGTATGACGGTGTCTCATTGGTAGTCAAGCATGTGGAGAGTGGAAAGATAGTGGGAGTTTCATTCAATAAAATACAGGCAAATAAAAATAAAACTTAAATAGTATACAGTTTGTACTCACGACTCTACCGTTTTTACAGTACATACCACCGAGCGGTCAGGATCCTTTCTTCATACAATTCCGCAAAGAGCGCACAAAATCACCGCAAGCTCAGTGCCTTATGGACTTTATGATCGATGTAGACTCGGAGACCGATGTATTTGAGCTTTATAAAATTGACACGCTCCTGGAGTTAATGTTCCTAGCAACATTACAAGAATGGGGCCGTCGTGGTGTCGCATGTGAATTAGCGCGGTACACCATACAATTGGCACACGAGCTCTCCGAGGGCGTTGGTGTTAATGAAATGCATCTCCAACTACGCGATATGCGTCCCAAAGCTATAACGGCAATCTTTACCTCCATATTCTCACAGAAGGCTGGTCGTTCGCAGAATTTCAAAGTGATCAACAGTGTGCCCTATACACGTTTTACCTACAATGGCAAAACATTCGATCAATCTATTAATCCTTTGCACAAAACAGCAGAACATGTGGTGTTTTTGTTGTAAAGCAAGAAGAAACACAATTGTAGCAGTGATTAACGTAGAATGGCTTGAGGACACTTTATTTGCAATGAACTTGATTTGGTAATAAACGAATAACCTAACAGCCTTTGTTATGATTGAAGCGTCTTTGCGCTAGGTGTTAGCTTGATAATTATTAGTAGTAAATCATTGTCGTTTTGTAAACTAAATGTTGTCAGTAAATAATCACAATTTTAATGCAAAGACAAGTAAAGAGACGAATAAAAAACTGGTGTAGATAATATTTGAGAATAACTTTAATCTTGATTGTGTATTTTATTTATTTATTAATCTTATCAAAAGTAAAGTAGAAATATAATTGCCAAGTGCACCGAGTAAGCTCATAAAGGGTTCCCCCGATAAGAGAGCTACAGGTGTGATGTCACTTTCTCAAAGATTGTTAAGGTATGAGTAATAATTGTATTTTGAAAATTGAATCTAATCAGCTTATATACATACATATATGCAATTACTGGCTGTTGACAAACTGCAAATCCGCCGTAGAGCCTTTGTAGATCAATAGCCAAACTTTACACTAGAAACTTGTAAAATTATTCGAAAAACAAGAAAGGAAGAGCTAAGTTCGAATGTAACCGAATATTTTATACTCTCGCAAAGACAAATGGTATACTCGTTTGAGATTTCTTTGTGGATTGACCGTTTCAGTACCTAGGAGCTTGTACAGTTTGGTTCGATTTAGACAATTTTTGGTCACAAGATGGCATAATTGAAACGTATTATTCTCGTAAAGTTTTACCCCAATATAATCATTGATATTTGATTTGCATATTGGAAAGTGAAAAAATCAGATG
Organism: Bactrocera oleae; assembly: GCF_042242935.1. NCBI lineage: Eukaryota > Metazoa > Arthropoda > Insecta > Diptera > Tephritidae > Bactrocera > Bactrocera oleae. The sequence goes on along the minus strand of NC_091536.1, from coordinate 19,748,378 downwards.
AAATTTAAAATGGTTTTATATGGGAAATAGGCGTGGTTGTACTCCGATTTCGCCCATTCGTCTCTTCGCACTATAACATAGAAATATGAAAAGAACGTTATGCACCGAATTTGGTTGAAATCGGTTAAGCAGATCCCAAGATATGGGTTTTCACCTAAAAGTTGGCTGTGCCACGCCCACTGTCTAATTTTGAACGCGGTTCCTATAAAGTCATCTCATACCATCCCAGAGATAAAATTTAATGTCTCTGGCGTGGTTAGTGCCTGATTTATCGCGCTTTTAGTAGTTTTTAACAGTACCGTTATATGGGGAGTGGGCGTGGTTGTCACCCGATTTCACCGATTTTCACACCGTCGATAGACATGATAAAACATTTGTTCCCAGTAAATTTTGTTAGTATAGCTTCAGTGGTATAGGAGATTTGCACATTAAATCTATTAGAGGGCGGGACCACGGTCACTTTTAAAAAAAATTTCAAACTGCAGATGCCCCTTCTTAATGTGATCCTGTATACCAAATAACAGTCTTGTATCTTATTGTGGAGTTTAGTTATGGCAATATATTTGTTTTTGATTAAGGGCGTTTTGTGGGCGTGGCAGTGGTCCGAATACGCCCATCTGCAATACCAACCGTCTTACGGTACTAAGAAATATGTGTACCAAGTTTCATAAAGATATCTCAATTTTTACTCACGTTATAGCTCGCACAGACGGACGGACAGACGGACAGACAGTCACCCGGATTTTAACTCGTCTCTTCATCCTGATCATTAATATATATATAACCCTATATCTAACTCGATTAGTTTTAGGTGATACAAACAACCGTTAGGTAAACAAAACTATTATACTCTGTAGCAACAAGTTGCGAGGGTATAATAACTAAATGTTTAAACTGAGAAAAGAGTTGTCATAAAGAATACAAATTCGATACGGTGTACCAAATGATGGGAATAAGTTGCCTTTAAACATTTCTAAGTATGGTCTTATTGCACAGTTATCCCAGATATTCTAAATCCCTTAAGCTTATTTAAATTTGCGTTGGTTAACTTATATATATTAATAAATATATCGACATAAAACTTATACCCATGTAATTGTTTACGTCCTTAAATGATAAGTTTCTACATTATAGTATGTACATATGTATATTGAATTTCGTCTGTTTAATTTACTTTGTAATTGATTTCTCGGATTATAAGAAAGCTCTTTTAATTACTCTGAGTATGTATAGCCTTAATTAACAGACGAAATCGGTCGAAAACTTCACTTGGTAAGAAATTCTGAACCTGAGTTAATTTTTTTGGGACGTATCTATAAATGTTCATACCTTTTTTATTAAAATTTTAAAATTTACTCTTTACTTCTTCAAGAGGATTTTTACAATACCTTAGCTCTCAATAGTTTGAAATTATTTACTGGGCATAGTTCTGATATTAACAGCTCTTAGAATCCTTCGGAATGATCAACAATTAATAATTCCAAGCACTTATTCCATGTTTAGCTCATTATTGAAAGCACTTATACTTATACATACATATATTTCTCGTTGTCGTATAATTTCTCATTTTCTTTCCAATAAATATCACAACCCTATTGTTCTGTACATCAATATATGTATATACTACATAAGTAGTTCACATCTCGGCGTCGCCTCTTTTAATGATTAGTTGTTCATTTTTCACACGTTAAAGTTTAGAACACTCTTATAACATAAATATAATGTACAATATACCCTGTAGGAAATAACACTGCAAATAAAGTTGTTCTTTCATTGTTACTTGATAGGTTTTTAGTGCGCTGAGTGTAGAAATTCTAAAGATGTTGCTTTCTAATGAAGTCGATTCTATTCAGGTGACCTCCTGTGGATTAATTTGATATTGAAAAAGTTTTTCGAATAATCAGTCAGTTGGCGACAGCTTAAAACTTACATACATATATCACTTGCCTTATAAGAAAACATACTTGCTTCTATCTTCTCAGTGGATTATCTACCTACTAGCTGCTCTATTATGTTAAGCTCTTCTACCAAAATAGAAACTATATCTAAAAAATTAGAGCTGTCTGTAAAATTCATTGTCATTGTCTTTTTAAGTTTTAAAGTTATTAGTAGAAATAAGACTTGCCGTTCGATATACTGCGAGTGTTATATTGTTTACGCAGTATATTGTATTTATAAATATCTTTCAAAACTACTAAATGCAAATATACACCATTTTATATTCTTTAACACCGCCTTAATGCAAACTATTTCAATTTCATAACTTCCCTCATCCTCCCTTGCCATTATCAATTTCACTCTTATGAAATATATATGCAGATGAACAGTGACCTCTACAAGAACAGTGACATCCATTTGACTGGTAATATGGCAGCCACAGCTGAAAAAATTTAGTCAGCGCGCAGAACAAAGTTTCTATCATTAATATCTTAAGAAACTTGTCCAAAAACTGATGTAAACAAACGTATGTGTGTGAGTTTGCATCTCTCTTTACCACATGTGTATTCGGAATTGATTTACTATATATACTCCTTGCTGACCATAAATTTGTCAAAGCTGCTATTTGTCAGTTATGACTGTAAATCTATCACAAGTGAAACATTTTTTTCTGCAGTAGATAATATAATTTTTATTTATTTAATAAATTCAAAACTTTTAATATATATATTATATATAAAAAAAAGAGTGTAACAAATATATAACTAAATAATAAATTATGAAAAGAAATTTTCACTTACTACCATGCTTGCTCCTCTCAAAAGCTCTGCTGTACGTGTTTCCTCAGCTCATGAATATTTCGGAATTTAAAAATGCCTAAATAAAAATTAAAATTAACTAAAAATATAATTTTGTTTGAAACTTAATAATAACTTACGTATATTATATTTGAAAACTCCTTCGTTATTTATTTATTTTCGTAACACAAAAGGAGTTATTGCACAGAAGCACGCAACGCGTTTGGTTTATCGCACGGAATAACAGCTACATAGGAATTTTCCAACTTCTCGAAACTTCTATGGAAATGTATGCTGTCTCCTTTCGCCGTATACAGAATTTGCTTTTGGAAAAGTCGCTTAACATTGACAGTCATTTTACTGTTCATTTGACCTTATTACTACATTATAATAAATGTCAGTGCATTGGTGAGCCCATCAGCAGTTTCTTGTAGGGATATATAACAAACAAATGTCTGTAAGTGGTTTTGTACGCATATGCAATAGCCTAGATAATATTTGTCAATTGCTTCATTAAGAAAACACTTTGCTTCTTTCTATACAAACTCTCAGAATAGTAAAGCGAATCAGTGACGTAAAAAATTTCGAGCTTTATCGAGAGTGTCATAATTTCATTGCTGTTATTTTGCATTATTTAGCAGTCTCCAGTTCAGTTGCTGAGATCAGTCAGTGACCAGTCGGTAGTCTGGACTCAGTTGATTTTTGGCGGCGCTTTTGTGTTCATTGCTGGTTTGTTTTTTGCTGTGGCTTAGACTTTTATATTGCAAAATTGGTCGCATTTTGGATAACATTTGTTAAAGACATTAAATTACTTACACCGAAAAAAAAGATGAGCGAGAAACTTTCGCATATTATTAGCAATGGTAGTTCTAATGATTTGTTTTCAACAACAGAAAAAAATAATTAAATGCCTTTGTTTTTCTAAGGTGAATTGGAAATTGTCAAGATCACTGAGGAGCTGTACGATGATGCAGTACAGGTAAGTCGCTAAATTATGATTTGCGCTTAGAGCTTATATATGTATGTATGTATTTTATGAAGGCTTCTTCGTTTGCTATTATTTATTTTTATACCCTGAACAGGGTAAATAAAGTTTGACACGAAGTTTGTAACACACAGAATGAAACATCGGAGACTTTGTAAAATATATGCATACGGTATATAAATGATCAGCGTGACGAGTTGAATCGATTTAGCCACTCTAGTTTAGTCTGAGCGTCTGGCTCTCATCTGTCTGTAAATACGTTATCTGAAATTTCGCACACGTACTTTTGTCCTCAAGAAGCTACTCATTTGTTGAAATCGCCGATATCGGACCACTAAGCATATAGTTTCCATACACACTGAACAATCAAAACCAAGTTCTTGTATTGAAAATTTTTTTTGACAAGATATCCTCACGAAATACTGCTAAGCTTATTGTCGACGTCAATTTTTTTTTATTTAAAAGTTTATAACCGAATTTAACGGTTATTCTTGCTTTTGACTATTTTTAAAACTGCTGAGGTGTTTTAGATTATTTGGGCGTGTGTACAGCATCTAAAGTTGTTTCGCAAAATACTCCTGCAAACCTAATATACCGTAGTATTAGGTTTGAAACTATATATTTGTGGAAAAGTTATATTTCTGGTATATTTTTGGTTATTGTTTAGACTTTAAGTTTAATACATAAGTTATCTGAATTGATTTGAAAAACTGGAAATTGGAAAAACGTTCACTAGAGTAAAATAAGTGTTATTTTCACTTATCGTTTTTATGTCATTGATTTTATCACTAGTCACGCACTATTTTCGATATAAATTGAAATTTAAGAATATTTGACGTCTTATCTGAAAACCAATTGAATAAATACTTATTATTTTTGGCGACAAATGCAATAGCTTTGGCTTCAAGTCAATAATATCTGGAATATCTTCAAGAATCACAATACCTTTCATCTTATAAGTGAACCCCACAATTTTCTATTTCATTTAAACCAAGAAATCCACAAAAGAAATAGGTGAACCAGAAATCACATCTACATATATTACTAGATGACTCAGATCTACTTCAAGATTTTTAACCTCAAATTCACTCTCGTTTCTTTCCAGCTGTTTACCGACAATTTTATACCACAAGAGAATGCTAGCATCGCTACCAAAACGCCCAGTTCACCACAAGCCATTGAAGAGCTGCAGTGTTTATGCCGAAAGTTACTCACAGAGAATACCTCCTTCGCAGTGCGTAACATTGCTAATGGCGAGTTAGCTGCCATCGCCGTCAATCACCTAATGGTATTTCTCCTTTCATATATAAGTATTTGAATGCCGTTCAAACCCCTTTTTTAATTGCAAAATCTTGCTATATCCACAGTCATCGAAACCTGAAAACTGCACGCTGTTCGATTCAGTGAACAAAGTGCGGTCACCTGCTATAAAATGTATCAAAAAATTTTTGGAACGCATCGATACCAGTGCCGACATCTATAAGACACTGCAAGTGGATTGTGTACTTGAGATTGTCTTTCTTTCAACTAACTCCAAATATGTGAAACGTGGCTTAGCCAGTTCTCTTGCCGAATATACGATTGAGTATGCGCGGCGTCTGCAGAAGGGCCCATTATCACCAGAAGATTTGCCAGCTGTAGAAGTGCGTGCGCTTAAACCAAGTGCAGTTTGCTCAGTATTCACATCGATCTATACGCAACGCATTGGACGAAAATTTAATTTCGAAATTTTGAATCAAATACCGTACACGGAGTTTACATTTGAGGGGAAAACATTTGCGGAGCGTATAGATCCTAAGCATACGTTTTCGACATTCGAGGCTTTGCGGCTGTAAGGTTCTACTCGAAAAATTTTTATATTTGTAGAAGACCATGTCTGGAAAACTAACAATTTAACTAACACACAAGGGTTATGGGGCAAACACGAAAAGTGTCTCCATTTTAATGGAGTTTCGCTGAACCGAAATAAATACTGATACATATGTTCAGATATTTTCTGCAGGCGAGTTTTATTTTCAATTCAATCTTAAATTGATTCTGTTTTGAAGCTGAAATTTCTAGAAACTTGCTTTATTAATGACAAATGCAATTAAAGCAACACCGTCCTTGTTACTGCCTTTCCAAGTTCATATACTATACAATACAAACATACATACATATTTATGTACATATATATATGCCCTTAAATATGTACATGTACATATGTATATATGTATATTATGTATTGTATGTACATATGTGTGTATATATTGCCTTTATTGCTTGTTTACCGCATCCACTTTTTGCGCTTTCAGGCGTGTACTCAAGAGGATTTGCACTTAATACCCAGCGTCAATAGACAGCGAACTCGGACGCGATTACTCAAGAGGAGGGAAGATTTGTGTGTGTGATAAGCGTCGGGATTGTAATTTTTGATCCTTTTTTGATACCTCAGTATAGTTAAGTTTGGTTTAGATATGTGCTTCAACTGTGGAATTACCTTTTCGATCGTTCACAAATTGTATATGTTTGTATATACGAGTATGTATACTACATACCTATACCTATGGTTACAGTTTTTTTGTTTTAATTTTTAAAGTGACATTCCAATAATCCCATATTCATCCACCTCTAGTTTTTTGTTTATCGTTCCTTCATCATATTATTCTTGCATTTCTTTATGTAGCCTTGATTTATAGAGGGGGAAATGCATATGAAGTTATCGCTGAAATAATCCTTTCAGGATAGGCGATCTTAAGTGGGGATATATTTGGAATCTGATTTTGGAAAATCGTATAGTATTAATTGCGGTTAAAGTTCGACAAACAAATTTATTAAGCGGAAGTAAAAATCTTTGTGCGGTGATATTTCGGCATATCAGGTATAATATTATATTGAAGATCAATTAATTTGGTTTGATTTCAATAAGCTCATTCTTTTATTTGATAACTGGAGTTTTACGCACAAGAATATTAGCTGCCATAAAGTCTATATATGCAAGTATGAATATAATTTTTTTTTTCAAATAAGTGCAATAGATATGCATAAAAGCTGCTGAACCGATTGCAGTGAATTTTGCGACTATGAGGGATGCCGGGTGTCTGTTGATAGTTATTGGTTTTGAGAAGTTTCGATATTTAAAACTCGAACCGTGTTTACTTATCACGTTAAAATACATGGTATAAAAAATATCAAGTCAAAAAATCTACCAGAAAATTGCGTTTGTGTCGAAATATTTCTAAACACGTACCAGTACATTGTTTTAAGGTTAAACAAAATACCTATCGCTTTCAATCACTTGAAATCTGACCTTTGGGTTTTGGGTAGGCAGTAAATGTTTTAAGTCTGTGCCTTCTTCATTCTTCAGCAAGTACTAAGTTGCAAGTACTTCTGTTGATATAGATATACATACATACAGGTTGGTTGAAAAGTGAGTAGTGGTTCACTATAAAATGACACTACTAGCTCACATTTTTTTTTTCAAGTTGGTACATCTGTCCTGAGTATTTTATTAATATGGAAAAAATTGAATACCGCGCAGTGATTAGATTCTTTGTTTTGAAAGGTTTAAAAACAAAGGCAATTTTCTAACAATTGTTAGAAGTGTATAAGAAGTCATCACCTTCAAAACACACCGTTGAATTTTGGGCTGTAAATTTAAACGTGGCCTAGCCTAGTACGAGGCTTGAAGACAATTCACGCGAAGGACGACCAAAAAGCACAACCACACTAGAAATCATTGAGCAAGTTCATAATATTGAATTAGTGAAGATCCAAGTTTGACTAAGCGTGAAATTGCTAATGCCAATTCAATAAAAATTGGATCGAAAACAAATTTCTCAGCATAATTTGGAACATTTTAAGCAGAATACAACCGATTTCTTGCATCGTTTTGTAACAGTAGATGAGACTTGAATCTACCACCATGATTCTAAATTGAAACAAGAACGTTTACAGAGCACTGATGCTGGTTGTTGAGCTCCAAAGCAGGTGAAGTCACACCGATCAGCAAAGAAGGTTATGGCATCAGTTTTCTGGGATGCAAAAGGAATTTTATTGATTGACTATCTGCAGAAAAGTAAAACAATCAACTCTGAATATTACTGAAACCTTTTGGATCAGCTGGATGAAAAAATTCGTGAAAATTATCTGGTTTGCAGCACAAAAAAAAAAATTTTATCAAGACAATGCACCTGCTCACAAATGTGTTTTAACAATGACAAAATTCAACGAATTAAAGTACGAAAGGCTTGAGCATCCACCGTATTCACCAGATTTGGCTCCCAACGACTACTACCTCTTCAGAAACCGGAAACAATTTCTTCGTAGAAAGCGTTTTTTGTCGAATGAAGAAGCTATTACTGCCGAAAACGGGTATTTTGCAGAGCTTCCGTTAAGTCATTATAGGGATGGCATAAAATTATGGAGGATCATTGGAATAAGTGTACTGAAGTTAAGAGAGATTAAATTAAATAAAAAATATATTTCGTGTCAAATCAGTATTTTTTCATTTCGAGCGCAGAAACTTTGCAACCAACCTGTACATGCATATGTATGTATTTTAATGTTTTCCAATAGTTCAAATTCTGATTAATGATGTAATATGTTGTAAACTGTTTCTAATTGTCACGTTGTACAATTTATTTTCTGTTTGCATAAAGTTTTTAATTGTCAACCAGTATAATTTTTCAGCATTAAAACTAGAAAGTGCTTGTCATTTATATTTTATTCTTATTAGGGTGTTAATAGAGACATGCCGTCGATACTAGTAATGTGTATTAATGCTTGGCGCACAGGACTTAAATATTAGATGACTTTAACCCACTACAGATGGAATTATAATTAAAGAGTAATATTTTTGGCTTTAGTAGTATTGATTTGGAATAATAGAGAAAAGAATTATAAGGAAAACTTGAATTCTTCAAGATACGTCTTAACCATTTAAATATTATATATACCTATACATATATTGGTATTGAAGCGCTGTAGCACTATATTTGATCTATTGATCTTTAAACAGTAATTTTAACAATTAATTTTTAAATAGTGGGATTTATTAAAAATATTTCTATATAAATACAAAAAAAATTGTTTTAATTATTGTCCACATTATTTTTTAACAGATCATGTTATATTTGCTTTAAACACTTTTTCCATACTGCGGCCTATGAGCCATACGCGAGTACCTCCTTCACGCTTTGGGGGTAACGCTCATTATTTGCTTATTCAAAACTGCACTTCCAGTGACAAGGGTGTCAAAATATAATTCCTCATCCAATTGTTTAGCCACATTCAATGACATAATTTTTAAAACGCGCCAGAAATAAAATTCAGTTGTGACCCAGCAGGAAAAATTTTGCTATTTAATTATTTATTTACAAAATATTCAATTTTTTTATTTTTTTTATTAATAATGAGTAATTAAGAAAAAATTAATTATTTCCAATTAATTATCAGAAAATTTTTTGAAAAAAATGTTTGAAAATTTTTCGAAAAGATAATTGATACTACAAGTAAATATAAATAATTGCTGTAATATTCTCAACAAATTTTACAAATACTTTTCTTCTCTAAAATTTCCTACAAGTATTGAAGTGCTTTGTGAATGAAAGTCATCACCCTACAGATACGTTTATGAGGGTTAATTTTCGGCAGTCATACATACATGCAAACATGTATTTGATATCTATAGTGGGCTATCTTTCGAATTGTTGTTGCTTAAGGCCAACATTGTACAAATTACATATTGTTCTTTTATCATTTCGATCGTTGCTGTTGTTGTTTAACGGGCAGACTGTTATGATTGTATTGTCCTAAGGACACGAATGATAAACAAATTATGTTATGTTTGATCGAACTAACGAAAATTTGTGTGATGGGCAGCTGTGCAGCTGTATAAACAAATTAGTTCGAAGGCAAAAACACTCACTTCATATATACAAACGTTATTTTTTTTAAGGAAAAATTTAATAGTATGGGTGCTATCAAGAGATTGGGTGTATCCTAAAAACAAGTGGGTTTTATAAGTATAAGTAATAGTTTAAAGAAAAGCTCCTTTTTGAAGAAAATATGTTAGAAGTTTGTAGACGATTTTTGATTACTTCAAAGCTAAGCAGATTTTGGAAAATCATATAAATAGATAAGAAGTAAAATTGGAGAGATATGAAAGCTGGAAAGATACGTCTAAAACAATTTCGGTTGTTGTAAAGTGAAAATATGTATGTATATAGAGACAGGGTATAAACTATTTATTGAGATGTAGGAAATAAATTTAAGCTTTTTTTTTGTTTTTGGAAAGCAAAAATAACCAAATCGAAAATACTCTTTTTGAGTTGTTTTGTGAGCTATGATTATAAGATTCAGTTATTTATTATGTATACCCTAAAAAGGATAAACATATTTAGTTTACCATGAAGCGTGTAACACCCAGAAGGAAACGTCGGAGACCTTATAAAATATATGTATACATAAATGATCAGCGTGATGAGCTAAGTCGATTTAATCAGTCTGAGTGTCTAGATGCAGATCTGTCTGTAAATACACTCACTAGTCCCAAAATTTTTGAGATATTGATCTGAAATTTGGCACACCTACTTTTGTTCCCAAGAAGCTACTCATTTGTGGGAACCGGCGATATCAGGACTACTATAGCATTTAGCTGCCATACAAACTGATTGTTCAAAATCAAGTTGGTGTTTGGGAACTTTTTAGTTTTGAAGAGTATTATAGCTTCAGTGCAACCGAAGCAGCCCTGCGCTAAGTACAATATCAGCATAGCGGTCTTATACTAAGTTCAATACGATTTAATGTGGGATCTACTTTGAAACCATTTTGGTTAATGAGATGTTTTGGCTACAAGGTAATAAGCAATCCGAAAAATCTTATATAATGATGGTTAGGAGGTGTTAGTGTATAGTGTATTACAAAAGCTACTGATACTTTGTGTAGAGTAGATAGAAGGCAAGGAACTAGATTGTAAGCTTAAAGTTGGAGTTTTTATTTCTAGTGTTCCTTTCAGTTAAATCTATCCGCAGGACTGCATGAACTTTCAAGAAAAAAAGCGAAAATCCACTCAGTTCGTAGTCAGATCTCATCAATGATTTTAAGGTCGAAGTTATCTGAGGAATATCTGAAATATCTTATGAAAACATGTTAAAATTTGTATTCGCAATGTCTATTTGGTGATTTTTTGACTGACGTAGGTCTGGCAAACTTTAAGGCTTATGAAAACGCAGCTGTTATTATGTTAGGAAAATTTATATACATATACAGTATACTCAGATGTATTATAAGTATATATGTATCTACTTTCATAGTGCATGTATTGCTATTCTATACGTTTCATCTTTGTTTTCGCAAATAAAGTAATTACTTGCATTTTATCTTGCTATTAAATATAATATCTTAGGTAGAGATGTCTTATATATAAACATATGGCTAATTATTTAACCTGTCCTACTTAAGTTTGACACCTTTGACATGTAGAAAAACAACAAGTAGAGCATTCCTTCACTAAGCACACGATACACTCTCCGATTGGCACAGTGCTAAGCTCCGCCCAGTAAGTTCATTCCTTGAAGTTTGCCGCCATCATTGTCGAAATATACTTACACTCAACCCAACTTGTGGCCTCCACAACACACACGCACAAACATACACACTATAATTTGGTTGATTATCACTGCTAGCCGGAAAACAATCTGGCAGCACAGGCACCACCCAGCAGCACGAAAAACAACCCCCTTAAATAACTGCATATTACTGCACGGTGTGGCGGTAGAGAGGGTGTTATAAACATTCATTTATCAATTGTCCGGATATTGGTAACTGAACGGCCACTTTAGACTACCGCAAGACATTCATTTGTTGTACGATCTCGTGAACGGAAGTGGCAAGCGATTATGCGCCTAAAAGCGGTTCAAATATAAATTGGCGTTTGTCAGAGCCGACGGGCTATAAAATTGCATTTCAAGTTTATCAAATGCGGTATAAAAATAAAATATAAAATGTGCAATCTGTTATTCTGCATTCAATGCTTGAACACGAGTACTTTTAATCGAAAGTTGTGCTAAATGTTTAATTGAGAATATAAATTATAATTAAGAAAATTTATAAATTTAAGAGTGCGGAAAACAACGAATAATATACCTATAAATATACGAGAAATTAGAAAACAAATATGTTTAAATAAAAACCAGCAAATTTGGGCGCTCATAGAAAACCAAAAAGTAAAGGTAGATTATTATGACAAATATTATATTAACGAAAAAAAAATTTGTAATGCGAAAAAATCTTCACTTTTAAAGCTAAATTACCAACGGCGCTTGCTAATTTTTGTCTATGAAGAATATTTTCCATATCTAATATATAATCCACAGATCTTCTGGCCTGCCGCTTTTCAAAGCTCAGAATAAAACCCTTTCTCAGTAATAAGTAAGTCACTGATTGCGAAATTTCCAAGTCCAAATTTATACATTTTGTTGTGATGACTTTTTAAAAGTGTTAACTGTTAAAAAAAAGTAATTTTTATAGTGCAGATCAGACGTTTATTAAAATTTTCTTCATGCAGGGCTTTGATATTAATCACGTAGTAGTAGATCGTTGGCCAAAATATCGGCGGAAGTAAATCTAAAATTGATGGTAACATTTCTTGAATTTCAATGAGAGTCGCATAAGGTATATATGCCATACATTAGCATCAGCACTCCAGCAGACGGGCACACCCAAAATAAAGTGTTCAAACTATTGGTTAACTTTTTAACATGTAATGAAGGAGTAGCGATATTTAAAAGCTTTTTTCTACAAAGTTCTTTTATTATTCTTCCACTGTTTAGAATGCTTTTCTTTGATGGAGAGATCGATACACAAACACAAAATCTATTGTATATCCTTGCCCTAGAGCACAAACCTTAATTAGAATATTGTAAAAATTATAGAACATTTCATGCTATAGTTTTCAAGTTATTGTTTTCAAAGCGACGCTAATTCTGTTTTTATTGTTTACAATGGAAAAAAGTGAACTTGATAAGTGGTCTCTAGAACGCGTAGGTCATATCCTAGACGAGTTTTTACTAATAAAGAAGTGAGTAGCGCGTTTTTTCGACATCGATCAAAACTTCAAACGTTCAAAGGCCAATCTGAATCTGAGCGAGTTTCTGTGCCAAAATTATTTGCATCGACTAGTGTGCCGCACTAACAAATGGGTTTCCAACTGTTGAACTCAATAACGAATATCTGACTCTAGAAGAAGATCAAGACGAAAAACCAAATCATGTTTTTATCTGAAATACACGTTCTTTCATTGCCAGGTTATAGACTTTTCAACCCGTATAGCAATCCAAAATGGTTAACTTTAGTGTCTGTGAAAGAATGTTAGGGCTTGAACACTATCAGCAAAAAAATTCATTAAATTAAATTATTTTTCTTAAAAAAGTTTTTTTTTTTTGTTTATTTATTATTGTTATTTTTACAACCATTAGAAATAGATACTCATGTGATAGAATAATGATATTCAACAAAAAAAATTAAAAAGCAGAAAAAAACTATTTTGCCAAAATTCACAAATTCATATCTTTGAAACGAAAAATTCAGAATTTTTGAAAATTTCAGAAAGAGTTTTGCATAGTTGTTAGGAAAACTTTTTTAAAATGTTTTCCTTTGGCAGAACTTCGTTTTATGATAAGACAAAACTTTCCACCAAAATTCATTCAAATCGGTGGGGGTCGCGGCCAACTATTTGTTGATTTGATATGAATGATATTTTCTATATTCGAGCGATAAATAGGTGATAATATATAAAACAAAATGGTTTTGATAACCAAACTCATGTAAAACATGTTTATTACAATAGATATGCAAAAATCAATAACCTCAAATATCCCTACTTAAAATGTCATCATAAATTAATGATAAACAATCCAATAAGGGCCCGAACAAACATCAACAGATAATAAACATATTTATCTCTTTACATAGAAAGCTTTTCCAGCTAATTGATAAGAAAACCAAACTCACCGAAGGCGCTCGGTAAAGCAGACGAGTAGAGGGATGATAGCAACAACACTGATTCCAATCAAAAACCAACTAATTGTTATCTAATAAAAGAATCTACAAACAATAGATGACAACAGCTGTATGCTTCTGGAGAACACTTGTTCTGGTGTGAAGCGCACGTGTAGGACACGCGGCCCGTAGCCAACAACGTTTTGTGACGAAAGTCATAAGTCAAATACGAGTAGTGAAATCGGTGGCGACGCGTGCGCGCACTTAGAAAGCAGAATTTTGAAAAGGAAAATGCGCAAACTATTAAATGCCAATTATTCAATTAAATAATTGTGTTTACGAACGATTGGACGAGTCAATAAGTGTAGGGAATTACAACAGCAGCGATAATAACAATAGTAATACACGTCAGCCTGCACCTTTGTCCAATATTACCGCTAGCATGTTTTCCCTTGACAATTTCGATTTGGAAGCGACAATGGCACGACACTTTTTCGAAGGCTCACAAGCGACGAATGGTTCCAGCTCCAGCTCGGAATTCTTTTTTGGCGATGATGATAATAGCTCGGAGAGTGATGAAGATGATGCGTATAGCAGTGGTTTCAATAGTGACCAGGAAAACAATGAAAAGAGGTGAGTTACATACAGTTACAATAGCGAATCGTTAATGTGCTGATATCAATTGCTTTCTTTATTGTCGAATTAGTCGCTTGCACAAACCGCGTCGCTTGAAGTGTGCCTCGCAAATGGCGCAACAGCGACAAGCGGCCAATTTGCGTGAACGTCGTCGTATGCAGAGCATCAATGAGGCATTTGAGGGACTACGTTCACATATTCCCACTTTGCCCTATGAGAAACGTTTGAGTAAAGTGGATACACTGAAGTTGGCGATCAGTTATATAACTTTTCTGAGTGAAATGGTGAAAAAGGATAAAAATGGCAATGAACCGGGTTTGAGTTTGCAGCGCAACTATCAAAAAGAGCCGCCAAAAAAGATCATACTAAAAGATAGAAGTGAGTACCACAATTATGTAATCATATTCCTTAGATCTTTAGTTTGGCGGTGCGATTAAATTACAAGCATAAATATTTAAACTTTTTAACATTCGGAGTGGTTAAGCGGTAAAATATGTATGTAGGTATGTACTAGTCGCAGCCGCATGAGTTGTAAGTAAGAATAATATTAGAAGAATCATAGATGTTTGGACTTCTATATGATATATATTTCTTTTATTTGAGCGGAACTGTTTAAACAATTTTTGAGTATTCTTCGAAATTTTTTGTTGACTAAACCCTGGTCAACGATGGTATTGCAAGAGTGACGTAAAAGGACCTTGAAAGGCGGTGAATAAAGTCATAAAGAGATCCATTGAAGAGGATATTATACATATATAAGTAAAATATTTATATTCTGGTTCTGCAATAAATAGCGCGGAGTTGAGCAAGAACTACTCGCGTTGCATAGCGTAGCCTTCGCTCCTCGTCTGAAATACGTTGCGTTATCGTAGCAATAGTATAAAAAAATGCTTTAGAATTGATGTAAAAGTTTCTTTTTAAACGTTCAAGCGTTCACTTCTACTGAGCGACGGCGTAAGTTTGCTAATGATTTTTGAACTGCCGGAGCTTAGAAAGTGCTCGAAGGTTAATAACCTGCATCCTTACGCCATTATGTTCATTAATTTACCAGTTATACTTCACTAGTAAAAATTATATCAAATTTAGAAATATTTGCCGGCACAATTGCACTAATTACTACTCATAAGCAAATCTTGCACGCGATGCTGATACTATACTCGTACAATCATGCTTTATAATACATGAACATCAATCAAATTGGTCAAGCGTTTACGCCCACAACTGAAGACACGGGATGTGGGTACATAGTATATAATAATAAATTGCCTTAAATTTCGTATTTTTCACAAAAAATTGTGAACGGTTTTATATTTTTGGCCGATTGAGCAGATGAAATTAATTGAGGACATACAACTTGAATCGGTTGTTGCCGCGAATTTATGCCGCAAGCTGCGCACTCTAATGAACATCCATTGAGCGTGGACACCAGCTTGAACTCGATGTAATACACCGCACCGCTAATGTGATCGGGTGGTGGCAAACACAAAATTCATTTGCACATAGCAATACATTGCATACACATACAATCACACGCACACATTTGCGTGTGAATTCTATATTAGTAACCGCTTACAGCAGCCACAATAAGCTGCTAAGTGTAACTAATTAGAATTTTCACACTTTTCTCATGAAATCCTCCAAAAAAAGGTGCTCGGCAGAGTTGGAAGGGGAAGCGGAAGAATCGATCATTCAGTGCCATTCAATGCGAATTTCACAAATTGCCGATGATACACTCAGTTCTTCATATCTACGGATGTTGCACGTGGTATTTTGTGGCAATGTTGCACGGAAGTACTGAACATGCTTGCCTATATACCCTCCTCCTTCTTCCCTTTCTGCTGCATCTAATAAAACCATCTTTAGTCACGGTTTTTGGTTAATAATTTTTCTATTCAAATTGTATGATGCGACAGCGCATGCAAAAAAGGGGGTAGGCAGCAAAGCTGCTACAAATGTATATACATAAACATATACATATATGCATATGTATGTATGCATATATAATATAAATTTGGATGAATATAAATCGCGATCTGCACGAAACGCATCTGAACCAAAAAGACATGCATTTATGTATATTAGCCCTACTTTTATAGTTGAAAGGGTGCAAGCAGAAACAGGAAAAGCGGTTAAAGTTTGTTTACCAATTCGAAAACTTTTTTTTTACGATATTTGAGCAGTTTTTTGTAAGTTTGTCAAAACAAAAATAAATTTTAATTTTACGAGAAAGAACGTGCTCATTTAAGTTCCAATTTTTTAACATACCAATTTACCACTTGAGAGGTTGAGTTATTTGAACCGGTTTTTAAATTTTGAACTGTTTTGCTCGTACTGCAGATGTTTAAGCAATTACTGCATTATTTATTAATTTAAAAATATGTTGTTTAATATTATATTTTTGGTATTTCAATTTTTCGTTTGACTATAGGTTTAATCCGTTGTAATAAGATAATCGCTAAATGTGTTATAGTTCTACTTAACCTAAAGGTACTGGCTTAACTAAAACAGGTTTCTATCCATATTTTTATAGCCAAAAGTTTAAATTAATAACGGTATTAAAATTATAAAAATCAATGAGTCTTACTGCGTGCCTGTTAGAGTAGAAAAGGACACTTTTTGAACTCGATTATAATAGGGTACAAATAGTCGCTTTATAAAACATGGTTAAAAAAAGCCTAAAGACGAAAAAATCCTATTAAGGGTTACATCCACTTGCAAGACCGAAAAAATGCGTTTTTTTGTGAATTTTTTTGGATCCCCTTGTTCCTACAGCCGATCTCCAGAAGCACCTCCGGAAAAAGGTGTCTGGCGGTGAGGGAGATATTTCGGCGACAAATTATCTGAAACCAAAAACCAATGAAATTTAGTATTATGATCGAAGAAATAGTGAAAATTTTGTTTTTGAGAAAATGGCGGCTTCCCAAACAAAAAAATTCATTAACAATTTAAAGTGGCTTAGAAAATCGAAATTATTGTCAAAAATCTCATAAATGAAAAATATGTTCAAGAATGTCGTGTGGAAATTTCAAGCCGATCGATTCAGCCGTTTCAGAGAAATTTTCCTCACCGACTCTGCAATCAGCGCTTCGAGAAAAACACTGAGTTAAAAAATTCTTACAAATACATTCATATCTCCAAAACCATTTGTTGGATCAACTTAAAATATTCGGAGAACATACTCAAATACATGTACATTCGAATGCGCAAAATCGATTTTTTGAAAATTACAAGCGGATATAACCCCTTAAAGTATATTTCTGGGACAAGCAATTTTTGACCAAAATCTATACGCCGTTTGTAAACTATTTATTCGTTAAATCCTTTATTTTTTTCCTTGCGTGATCATGTTTCCACGCATATATTGGCTTCGTCGCAAATACTTGGTGGAGGTAAGACTCCCTGTAATAGAATATACTGCCGTTGCAAAGTAGAAAGGACAGAATAATATTATTATAACTTCTTCTGGGAGTTTAACTATACACTACTTATAGTTCAATAGCGTATTTATTGAAGCATTCAACTATAAGTTGTAAAGAAAAACTCGCTTGTTTTGCGAATTCCATGTGTCTCACTCGCAACTTTAATCTACCATAGATATTGGCGCACTTTTCGTTTAACCTAAAACTTGTCTATAAATCCTTCGACAAACTGCAACGAAGCAACAACTTTTCAAATTTTTATAATTTTTAAATAAAATAAATAATAAAAAATCGATTACTTCGGTTGCACCTGCACAAATACAAAGGTTTCTTACAAGAACTTGATTCTCATCTAATTACGTGAAGATACCTCGTCAAATAAAAAAGTTTTCCATACAAGCACTTGATTCCGATCGTTCACTTTGTATGGCAGCTGTATGCTATAATCATCAGAGCTATAGAAGTTCTTCGGATATTGCATTATTGCTATTGGAAATAACTCATGCCAAATTTCGTGAAGATATTATGTTTAATAAAAAAGTTTTAAGCGAATGTTTCCCAAAGTATTAAAGACACTTGAGTATATATTTTTATCGATTTCTGGCTCCTGCAGCTGACAATTGTTCTTGACAAAAACTGTCTTTAATAGCGATGCAACCGAAAAAAATGTTGAAGAAACAAGTACATACTACAACAAAAATAATGAAACAACAGATAAGAGGAAACATGCAATGAAAATAAAGCAAAAAGCGGGGGAATGAGGGAAATCAACATAATCATACCGTGAGAAATCCATTTTACGCCAACAGATGGCAAAACTTCAATAGACTATACCATATTTATTATAAACATACAGACGTCTGTGTAGGTATATAAGTATGTAAGTATATGTACGAAAAAGTTGAATGATTTGCTACAAAGCACTAAAGCTACGTGCAGCTAATAAACAACGTTGAAGATGAGACTACAAAGCGGCGCCGGTACAACTGTGGGAGTGGGTGGCTGAGAAGAGGGTTAAATTTATTTTCCATGTTTAGGATCATTTAAGGGCTTGCAGAGAAAAAGTTTAGAAATTATCATTGAGATAAATAAAAGCTCAATATTGACGTTTTTTTTAAAGAACGCGGGACCGCCTAACGGTTTGAATAACAACAGAAAACGTTTTGCTAGTTCTTTCTAGTCATGTTGTTGTTTGATATAAACAATCTTCAAGGCGAAAAAGTGTCTTTTATGAAGATCTTTGGCTTGACTTTGATCGGTCAGTTTGTATAGGAGCTGTATGCTAGAGTGGCTCTATGTAAGCAATTTGTTCGGATATTGTAGCGTTGCCTTAAACAATAATCTATTCCAAATTCCCTATAGATATAAAATGAGCAGAGCTTTTTTGAGAGAAATAGTTGTGTGCAAAATTTCAGATCGATAACTCAAATACTGAGAAAGTAGTTCGCGTAGATGGACATATCTACAAGTATGTATTGTAAATCTACTCAGCTCGTCACTCTGATCATTTATACCAACATATATACGTAAGTATGTACATATATGTATGTACGTTATAAGCCTTCTGGGTATTACAAACTTCGTGGCAAACTTTATATACCTTGTTCAGGGTACAACTAAGCAAAATCGTCGTGTCAGCAACGTTCTAGAGCACATTATCGGCACTTTGTTATTTTTACAAACTAATGGGTAGGTGGTTGGGTATCAACATTTTAAGAACCCCCTATCACGTTAATGTAAAAAATATGTTTTCAATGGGATGGATATTTTTGTGAAAAAAAGATATCACACAAGAACTTTACAAAATTATATACATACATCTGTATATATTAGAGACCGATTAATCTGTGTGCGTTCGTACACTTAAAATTTCATTTAGTTTCGTTATGCCAAGAACCATATGAAATAAACGGATCTGAAAAAATTTCTCGATTCAAGCACAGTACGTAAGTGTCTTAAATAGTATGAGACCCAATAACGATTAGCCACATACTACGAATGAGAGTAGCTGCATCAAGTATCTATCATGACGTAAACACCACATGTATGGGACTATTTCTCAAATAATGATAGACATGTTCATCCACTCCTCTACCCAAAACAACGCCATCATTTTGAAATAACGCTTCATATTAAGCGCACGCCTTGTGCATTTTCACACCAACAAGCAACAAATAAGCACCGACAATAACAGTAAACACATTGCAAAGAAATTGACACCAATGTAAATAATGATGAGAAGTTTGCATTTTGTTAAGTGAAAACACTTGAACAACACCATTTGTGCACTTCAAATGCGGAATCTGGGAAGCGACACAGCTTAATAGATCTCACCCTGCGGCCACCCACACAAAATATCTATGAAAGCGCATCGCTTACCGCCGCAACAAATTGCACACAACTTGAGTTGTTTGGCAGGAAACTGGTGGCACAGAGCGTAACGCCCTCCAATCCAGTCCATAAACCATCGAGAACAAGCACATCCTTGCACAAAGCATAGATACTTTCAACCCTCGCTGCTGCAACACGCGCTGATTGGCAGCTTATGCTTTTCCGCGCTTGTTGTTGTTACAACTGCCGAAAATCCGACTAGGCAACACAGTGCCTCACAAACACACACACACACATACACTGAAAGGATACGAGTAATTCGAATAAAAAACAAAAACAAAGTGCCAAAAGGCAATCAACATCTGAGTTTTTAACATTTTGCGCAAACACACACATACACACACGTACTTTTATTTGCCAAACAATAACAAAAACGAGAGCAAAACGACAACCACTTGCGGAAGCATAATTGTGGCACAGCATGCAGCTGCAATAACAAACAGTACGGCAAACGGCAAACGGCAAACGGCAAACAAGAGTTCGAGGCAGAGATTATGCGTCGTCAGCATCTTCGTGCTTACCTTTGCTCCTCGCCTCTCTAATGGGGTTGTAATGTTGCTGCTAATGGATTCTTGATTACTAGTGCAGCAAGCCGGCAAACGGCTGGGATTCGTGTAAACATGAAGAGATGCAAGCAACGAAAGGATTCTGTAATAAGCTATGTTGTTGTTGTTGTTGTTTTTATTGATTTCGTTGTAATTGCAATTGTTGGCATTTTAATT
The DNA here is from genome assembly GCF_042242935.1 of Bactrocera oleae. NCBI lineage: Eukaryota > Metazoa > Arthropoda > Insecta > Diptera > Tephritidae > Bactrocera > Bactrocera oleae. Next base: position 19,727,509 of record NC_091536.1, on the reverse strand, counting down.
GTTTGGGCGTTAAAATTGTTGACACTTTCATTGAAGAAATTAAGCACTGGGCTAAGCCCGTTATTTGAGCCGAGGCGAACACGAAGTAAATACAGTTACGTGGTGTTCACTTTAAAAACTATAAGATTATATATTTGATTATAATCTGCTATTCATGGATTTTTTTTCAATAATTATAATTTTTTAAATAAAAGAATGCATTATGTACCTACATACTTATGATAAACATATAATATATATATGTAAACGTCGTGAATGTTTCGTTAAAGTTTTAGGGGTTTGAAAGTTAATAAAAAATTCTTTGACCCCAGAAGCTTGGTAAAATTTAAGTCTAATAAAAAAAAATCAATGCATTCCAATATCTTCCAACGAATATTTGATACTGTTAAAGAAAACTTAATTTGAAAGAGATGTTATACAAAACTATTATTCGGGGGGTATTCTTAAGTAAAATCTTCATTTTAACGTGTGGGTTTCTATGAGGCAATAGTTTTTTCGCAGTTGATTTTTTTGACAGTTTTTACTTGATTTTTACTCAGTTTGGGTGCCATTTTATAATGAACAGATTTAATCTGGAACAACGTTCGTAAATCGTCGGTCGACATAAACGCTCAGCAGAGTTGGACCATTGATCTGTTTCGCTCCATGTACTCTATTGGATTATGCGCATTCTCAGAGCCGCCGTACAGTGAGTACCGAATACGCTATTGCTGCTATGCAGCCGAGTATCGAAGAAGGCCCAAATCAGTCCATCCGATGTCGCGCGCAACAATTAGAGCTGTGCCCATTCACTTTATGAAAGATTTTGCAGAAGAATCTTGGTTTGCGGGCTTACAAAATCCAACTCATGCAAGGATGGAAGACGAACGACCATCAAACGCCTGGCATTTTGGTGAATGGGACCAAAGTGAGATGACTGCCGATTCCGATTTTCACAAGACAATTTCGTTCAGCGATGAAGTTTACTTTTGTTTGAATTTATTTCATTTAACAAAAATCACGGTTTTATGTGTTCTATGGGCAGAGGAAATCATTGGTCTATATTTCTTCAAAAATGAAGCCGGCCATAATGTTAGAGTAAATGGGGAACGCTATAGAGCCATAATTAATGACTTTTTCGCGCCTGAATTAGGGAATGTTGATGTGGACGCCCTTTGGCTCCAGCAAGACGGCGCTACATGACATTCAGCAAACGAAATAATCAATTTATGGAAGGCCACTTTTGGTGAACGCATTATCTTGCGTTGTGGACCACATTAACACCGTAGGACTATTTTTTGAGGGGTTATGTGAAGTCGTTGTCTGCGATAATCCCCAGACGATTGAAGCCTTAGAAGAGAATAGTCTGCACGTTATACGGTCCCAAAAAATATAATTGGGTCTCCCAACTAGAATTTATTTGAGCCAGCCGCGGCGGTCACTTGCCGCGAATCATTTTTGAAACAGAATGGCAAACCCTTATCTTTATAATAATTGAAAACCACATGTCTAAAAAAATATTTTTTACATCAAATTGTTTAATTGCAGACATTTGCAGAATATCTATGAAATATTTCAAAACTTAGTTTTTTTTTCGGAGAGTAGCTATGTTTTATTTTTATGCACACTTTATAACATATTCTTTTCCTTAAGTGTGAAGTTTCTTCTCAATAACTAAAATATATATGTATCTATAAAGTCCTGAAATACACTCAATACAACGATTTGTCTACCTTTGCAGGCGGCGGCATTGCTCACTCGCTCTCTTGGTATCGTAAGGGGGATCGTTATCCGGGCAGTAAACTCTATGCGCGTACCTGGACACCAGAGGATCCGCGTGCACCTGCACACACTTCACATCACCAGCACAATCACAATGGTGTACACCAGTCTTTGGGGCAGATGCCCTTACAACAGCAACAACAACATCAGCAACATCAAATAACAACAACAGCACAACAACAATTTCACAATCACAATCAGAATAGCAATCAAAGCGACGATTCAACCAGTGGCTACAGCAATTTAGGTGAAGGCAGCAGCACCGGCGGTGGCAGCACATCAACGGAGGGATATTGTGGTGGCGGTGCTGATGGTGTTGGAGCGCCAAAACTACAAAGCGGTAGTGTTAATGGTGTACACCAAAATGGCATCTAAACACAATAATAATGCACCAATTCGTGAGTGCAATTATAAAAAAAGAAAATCAGCGAGAATGCGGCATTGATTTTGGAAAACGAAGCTAGTCAAAAGTGTTAATAGTATTAAGTAAAGGTTCTTCTTCAGTGTTACAGCAAACACCAAGTTTCTACTATGAACTTCGCGCGAAACACATTAACATAACTCCTATGAATCATGATGATAAATCATATCTACTTATTTACTAACTAAAACAAGTTCTTCTGTGGTATAATAATTTTAAGTGAGTATTTATTTTATTAGAATAACTATTATAAGTCTAAAAATGAATTGATCTTTTCAAAAAGCTTCAAGAAAGAGTGTTTATAAATAATACAAGTTTCAAAACTATCAGAAATATGTGTTTATTTATTTAAAAAGGTTATGAGGGTAAAGAGAAAGTGAAAATAGTATAAGAAAATGTCATTTGAAGATTTCCAACCATATTTCGGGGAGTTGCCGAAAACATTTTTACAAGACCTTTCTAGCGCAAAGACTCACTTTGTTGTAAGAACTCCAAGTAAAATATAACAGCTCAAAACAATTATAGAATTCGGGAACTAGTAAATAAACTATTGTATCTGTAGTTTGGACTATAGATAAAGGAGGTGGTTTTGGCTCGTTAAATTATTGAATATATTGAAATGATTTCAAGTATTATTTCCATAGTCTTGCAATTTATTTAGCCTAAATATATAAATGGTAAGAATTGAATAAATAAAGTGAATTGTAAGCGGAGTTTGTGTGAACGAAAGATAGAGTTGATGCAGCGTTTTTAACTAAGAATATGAATTGAGTCGCATAAAGTGTTTCGTGGATGTATCGACTCAACATATTTAAGTACTGTTCTGACTATGAAACTCTTCGCAGCTTTTGACCTATATTTTGCAAAGATATTTCTAAGAGAAATGAGCCCAGCCTCACTGAGGCTTTGTTCGGTGTTCAACACTCACATACTCGTATTCACTTGCGGTCGATTGAAGTCATAAAAAGAAATTCGGTAAATCCACTAGAAGCCACTACAAGAGAGAGTACTACAAATATTGTTTGATATACAGTATGAAACCTTAGTATACATGTGTATAGAAAGTTTAATATATTAAATTAAATAATATGTATTTTCGTTCGACTGTTCTAAGCTGCAATTTTGTGTGAGAGAGGAAGGCGATTTTATGACGACTTCAAAATGGTTTAGCACTTGAAAACCCAGTGGCTCCATTCGGATCGCATGATCAGAATATCTTCATATTTTGGAGCTCTGAATGTCGCTAAAGCAATTGTTTTAGTAGAGAAATTAGAAGAACTTTCTATTCTTTGATAAGGCCGTATGACCGTGGTTATGATTGCACTTAATTCGCTTAGGCAATTAGAGAGAAAAAAATCAAATTACCTACTGTAACGTTTTCACCGTCTCTCTTGAAATACATATGTACGAGTATTTATAGCCAATATGTTGAAATAATCAACGTAAGCAATTTGAAATCGATGTAGAAAAACAGTCTGACCACATATTTCCTAGTTAGAGATTCTGGAGCGCTTAACTATTAGTCTATTAGTGTTTTTGTACTTGCCGCAATATGTCACCTATCCCCTGAACTGTATTCGTTCAAATATCCCGTAATTACACATTGCACCCGCTGAGCGTATAATTACGATTTCCTTTACGTAAAAATACCAAAAAAAACTTATTGGCCTCCACCCACTAAACGCATGCAAACCCGTCCCTTACGTACAAACTTTTACAATAACTATTACTAAAGTAACAAAATTATTAGAATTAAAAAAAAAAAGACTAACAGGTAACCTTTGGTTTTGTAGTGATAATTGTTGCACATGTGCATATGTCAACTAGGGTTAAAAATACACTTTGTTACATTCACTCTTTGCTACCACCAACGCCACCTCTTCCCACCGCCCTTGCTGCAATTATAACACATACATACACATATGTTTGTTGAAATGTGTTTGAATGTTAGCCGCCACAAATATTTCTTATCGGCTGCCAAACTAACAAATTTATTGAACACCTGGATTCATCATCCCTCTATACAAGTATGACCGTTTATAGAAGAGGGGGTTTAGAAAATAGCGTTTTTTAAACAATTCTCATATGTAAGTGTGTGTATGTATGTATATATTTATTATATAATAGAGCATAATGTGTGTCATATATGAATATAATGACTGCATGATTTTTTGCGTTTGCAGTGCTGGTTAGGAGAAAGGGGGCGGAAAATTATTTCCGGTACTGAAAAGTATTATTGTTGTTGTAATTATGATGTTAGTAATTATACAGAAGAAAAGTTTAAACAATCTCGACACAATTTTAAAAGTCCTTGAGAAGTCAGAGAAGCATACAGTGTGCTTTTATGTTCTATTATTGTTTGAAATAGTGTCCAATTTGATTTTATTAAAAAAGTATAGGACTTACAAATTGCCAAAATATGAGTGAGGTTTATAAGGTAGCTTTCACGTGGCAGACATGCATAGACTGGGGTCTATTAAATAACTATTTGGTCTCGATATTAGATCATGTTCAACTCCATACGATAAATTATATACAAAAATAAAGCAGTGACAGACAGTGGTCTACTGTTAGGGTTTATAAAGCTTTTTGTCTAGGAGGACTTTGAAATGAAGTTTCAGTCCAATTGTTTTTTAAAAATTCAATCTCAATGCAAAATTGACAGAGCTTAATTAGCGAATCGCTAACGGATTATTACTCTCTTGCTTTAAGCTTGAGCTAGCTTCCTCTTTAGAATTGTATGAAACTACATTAACACAATGGTTTATATAATATCAGACCATCTCCATTGCACATATATAACAAATTGCTCTCACTGTCAAAATTTATTACCGAAACAAGATTGGACAGGACGAATTGGATGAAACAAGATTCGGATCAATTCCATTATTATCCAATACGAAACTCCTCTACACTTTTATTCTGATTTCTAGACCATTGTTTGTTAACGACTCCACCGACAGCACAAACAAAATTATAAATAATGCACCGTTGTTTATTCTATCATAGAGCTACCGACATTTGCCATACATCATGCTTACGGTTGAGTTTCCCTCAGACATGGAGCGAACATAACATTTAAACGTTAGAGGTCTGGTAATGTGCATTTACCACCGCATTCACTAACGCTGTGGCAACACCATGTATTAGCCAAAGCAGCTGATTTAGACATTCACATAAATTGACGTAGCGTCTTTTGCCGAACGCTGGAATAAATTTTTGAAAAAACTTCTGACGTGTGCAACGAAAGTAAAACAGATCATTGCTCCCTAAAAATTCGTAGTAAAGTTTTTTTTACTTATTTCGCGCAGTTAAAGTATATGATATTTTACTAAATTCAGCATTCGAGCAGAACAAAAAAGCAATGAAAATACCAGAAAAGAGTAGATTTCTTGTGTACTCATTGAGTATTTTCTTTTGCTACTTTCTATTTGGAATTGTGCAGGAGAAAATCACACGGGGGCGTTATGGTAATGAACCTAATGAAGATGGCAAAGTAGGTGAGCGGTTCACATATGTTCTGGCCTTAGTGTGGGTGCAATGTTTTTGTAATTTCATTTTTGCGAAAGGTAAGAAAAACGCTATAAATAAGGTACATAACAGTCGTTGCTATTTAATTGATTTTTCACATAGGTATGTTATGGGCCAAAAAATCAAAGAAAGAGGATCAAACACATTCTGGATACTATGCTATCAGTGCGCTCACTTACCTTTTGGCTATGATATCGTCCAACATGGCGCTACGTTGGGTACCATACCCAACACAAGTGGTAGGAAAATCAGCCAAACCGATCCCAGTAATGATATTAGGGGTTTTAATTGGTCGCAAGTCATATTCCTGGGTACGTTATGCTTGTGTTACAACTATAGTTGTTGGTGTAGTGCTATTTATGTACAAAGAAAGCCAAATAGCACATTTACCAAAAGAGACAACAGGATTGGGAGAACTTCTGCTCTTTCTGAGTTTGGCTATGGATGGACTAACCGGTGCAGTGCAAGAGAGAATGCGTGCTTCGAGCGCGCCATCTGGACAGCAAATGATGTTCGCTATGAACTTTTGGAGCACAATTATGTTAAGCTTTGCCACAATTTTGACAGGTAAGTGCGTTAAGAACTCCAGCTAAGTACACATAATAATAAATACTATTTATTATTCAGGTGAAGCTAAAGAGTTTGTCCAGTTCGCTACACGGCATCCTGAACTTTGGAGCCATTTAGCAATGCTCGCATTATGCGGTGCTTTAGGTCAATTATTTATCTTTCTTATGGTTGCGAAATTTGGACCACTAGCCTGCTCTGTAGTGACGACAACGCGTAAATTTTTCACTGTGTTAAGTTCTGTATTGCTCTTTGGTAATGTGTTAATACCGAGACAATGGTTCGGAGCATTGCTGGTATTTGCAGCGTTGTTCTTTGATATGTTCTATGGGAAGGGGAATGACAAGAAAGCTGCAGTTGCAAAGAAAGATGAAGGAGATCTTGCAGATGACAAGAAAAAGTTGATATCATAGAATTTAGATGAAATATTATAGATTTTATATTATATATATATATTTCTACTATATATTACTATATATATATCAATGATATATCTATGACATATATCACTAAGCTTCCAAATTTAAAAAATAGTGTTTTTGCGCTGTATAAAGTGAAATTTTAATTAAGTTTGGTCTCACTACCTTGTGTGTTTGAACTAGTAATAGTTTTTTTGTACAAATAAAATAGGAAAATTGATTTTAAATCACTGAAGAAAATTTGGTTTACTGTTCTATATTGCTGTAGTTTGTAAATAAATTATTTCACATTTCTAATTTACCTAAAATTTTCGAATATATGATTAGAAACATTGATTCTAGACACGTTGAACATTATTCCCAAACTTATTTATAGAAAGGGCTGTAGATGTGACCGTTTGGCCGAACATTCCATTATCGCTTTCCCGGCAGTCAAATTTATGCAATCGGGCACAGACTTACATCCGGCCAACGGATCACATCACCGCATGTTTTATAAATGACTTCGAGAAAAGTTTCACGTTACTGTAATAACAACACTATACTATAATAACGCCTCAATACAACTTTTGTTAGAATGTTAATACCGGTAACTAATAGATTATAGATAAGAATGAGGAAGTAGGGCATAATATATGACTTACCTAACGCTAATCCCGAATACAAATTCACATCTCTAACTCCCTTTTTCGAAAATTAATGCGTTGAATAAAAACATCGTATGATTATCCAGTTTTAAACTATAGTGGGATTACAACGGAAAAAGGAATTTATTAAAGTGGTCTTAAAAACATACAAATCTTTAATTGTTTCTAAACTTGCGGAAGCGCGCGTTTTGACGCTTATTTTAATTGTGAACTGTCAGTATGAATTTCACTGTCCTTCTATTCTATTATATATTCCAACCTCCCGTCAACAGAGAGCATTTTTTTATACTTCTGCTTTATTCCAGAGTACTTTGCTTATTCTCTGGTCGAATATAAAACGGATAACAGGAAGTACGTCAAACAGTAAAGAAAATATCATTCACAGTAACCGCAAAACTACAAACAAAACAGTGAATGAACAATTTTCCTTTGACATTTCGCCAGTTGACTGAAAGCAGAAAAGCACTTTTGCTGTCATATTCATATAAATATTTATTCCGTAGTGTGTGTGTGTGTGCAATAGCCTTACAACAGAAAAAATCCTATAGTTTTTAAAAATTTGCTAACGAACGCGTTGTGTGAAAATAAAAAAGTAAAAAATATATTTGCTAAATGAAAATAAATGAAAACAAGTGCACAACTACGACTGTGATGCAGTGAATGAGGTGATTATTACAAATAAAATAAAATGAAAAGAAAAGTTTAGCGAAGATGCCAATACACTAATGGCGATAAGAAGAAAAGAGGCTGAAGCTTGGGCTGAGGCTGCGCATTGAACAACGAGGGTGTATGTGTTTGTGTGTATACATATGTATATATATGTACAGAGTATGTCTTGCTGACCTGCTTGTGGCCGCCACTCGCTTCAATAAGCCGACCAGTGAGCAATTGCTGCTACAACGGTTGTCAGTTGTACGGTGGAAAATCATTACATTTAGTACCGTTGTATATACATTTATATATATAGTTTTGTGCACATTACTTGTGATTAAAGATTATACGCGTTAATTCTGCATTATATAAAAATGTATATTCTCAAAATCTGTAATAAGTAAATAACAGTTGCCTCAACAAAAAAAAATTAAAATTTACTTGCTATACGCTATTTAATTAGCGTTGAATAGCGGCGCGCTGCGTAGCTTTTATGCCGCTCAAGGGGCGGTCGGTTAATTATCACCATCTGAACAAATGCATATGACATTTAAAAAACAAAAACAAAACCAACAAAGAAATATATAAATAATAGAAAAATAAAGCATACCGCAACGATAGTGCCAGCGTTTTTTGCCAGCTTCTACAAAAAGTCGTTACTTTACACAAGTTGTTGTCGCTGTCACTATGCCGACCGTTGTCTGTAAAATTCGTTGACATCTCTTTAACATTGCTGTACGTAGTTACATAAATTTCCTCGTGCTATTAGAGGATATCGCTAGAGTGGCATGAATTGTCGTTCGGTTCAAAGCCTAGGAAGTTAATTTGTGATTGCACATACATATATACTTGTATGTACATACGCTCTTGCAAACATAACCGGCGAATGCCGACCGTTAATATCGTATAGCGGCTAGCTTCCGCAAACAAATTATTGTTATTGCTTGTTCACTGTTACAGCATTTAAACGCGTTGCTGAAATTTAATTTGATAAATGCGACTGTAATTTTGTGAAAACTATTTAAAGTGCAAGTAAAATATAATACAAGTGCTTACATACATACATAGTATGTACATAGATTATATACTGAAATACATCTAAAAATATAAATTTTAACGAATTTAGTGTGTAGTGAAAATTTGTGTGAGTAAAAAAACAAACAAGCTATAGATGACATGCCATCTAATTGAGTATTCCCTAACCTAACTTTAACAAAAAACTAGTACATATAGTGAATTGATAATGATTGCTCAACTGACAAATTGAAGCGAATTGTTTGTGTTACTGCTTTGCAAAAAATATAATCAATAATTAAATTGTTCTTACAATAAATAAAAGCGGTCACATACGAATACATCTGCACATATATGTATACATATTTATTTACATATGTTCGTATCAAATGAAATGTGAATATATTTACGTAGATTTCTTTGTTCCACATATTCGCCAGTAAAAACTTAATATTATATTAATCGTGCCAAAGAATATCTGTGCTTTCATTTTGTCCGCTTATCATTTTGCTTACAATAATAAACGCCTCACACATTCTGTCAACCATAAAAGCGAATATTATAATTTATTATTGAAGATTTATTACTTATCGACACGATTAAAATTAGCGAAAGCAGCAATGTCATTTTTGTATTTTCATATATTAATACATATTTATGTATGTATTTCTGTGAGTATTTGAGTTGATATAGCGTTTACATTTGCTGTGTGGGACACCTTGCTGTTTATCAGCAAATATAACCAATATATTCACTAGCCGGGGAATTTCATAGAAAGTGATAAGATCGATGTTCCGACACACATTTCTTGCATTGAAACTAATACCTACATTTCAATGGCTTGTCTTAGGTCTATTTTTGAGTGTTGGATAATATAATTAATAGTATGGAAACATTTTTATATATACAATCTTTAGCTGATAAAAATAGCACAATTAAGCTTTTCTCTAATGCAAACGTTTATACAAATTAAATCATATATGTATATTTGTCTCATGTGGAAATTCACATGCTATAAATACTCTACTATAAATATTGAAGTCTTTAGCGTTTTGCTTTTTTCATATTTTATTAAAGTTATAACATAATTATTCGTTTCACTTGTTTATGTAACAATAATAAAAACGACTCGCGTGTCATACGAGGACGAAGGCTCAATATGCTGCGATGGTGATAATGGTCGCTAGCGAGTAAAAATATCCCTCCTCACTTTCAATGCGATATCGCTCGAAATCAATTCAATGTTTAAATAACAAAGCAGAACAGTCAAGCAAAGTCACTAAACAAATGAACTAAAAATAGTCAAAGCGAAATAATGAAAATAAAAATCAACTAAATGCTAAGCAAGAAGAAAGATTAATTTTGGCTGTACCGAAGCTATAATACCCTGCACAAATATAACTGTTTCCATACCAAAATTTTTTTTTTATTGATGAGTTTGTATTTCAGCTATATGCTATAGTGGCTCGATCTAAACAAATTTTTCGGAGATTACAGTGTTGCATTGAATAATAATTTGTGTAAAATTTTGTGAAATAAAAAGTTTTCATACAAAGACTTTATTTTGATCGATCAGTTTGCATTGAACTACATACCATACATACATATAAGCAGCAGTGGTGGCGGTTACGAAAAATGCGCAACTTTTTGGAGACAAAAAGTCTAGTTTGCAAAAGTACAGAGCAATTTCTCAAACACTGAGAGACTAGTTTACCTATATACAGACATAAGGTCAGAAGAACAGATGGGCATGGCTACATCGACGCAGCTCATCACGCTGATCATTTATATATAAATATTTTATAGTGTCTGCGACGTTTGCTTCTGGGTGTTACAAACTTCGTGGCAAGCTTAAGATACCCTGTTCAGGGTATAAACCCAAGTAAACGAATATTTTAAGGCAATATTATGCTTTTTGAGTGAAAAGCGCGCACGTTTTAGCTTTATTTGAGGTAAATAGACGTAATTGATTTCAAAGTAAATTCATAAAAAACTACAGCTATTACAACTTGAGCTATTAAAAATCGGATCAAAATACGTAAAACTAAAAAAGTCAATAAAGCGCAAAAAGCTGGTATGCCACATTTTTTGTGTGCTTTATCTGTGTTTGTTTATGTTTGTATGTATATGAGTGTTTGTATATACATATGAATGTATGTACATCTATCTGCCTCACAAAATGTTAAAAGCGTCATTTACGCTGCTTGTCTTTGAATACGAAATGCACAGACAACTTGAAAATGTGCAATTTCAAGACACTTTTCAATGCAACAATTATATTTTGCTCAATTGTTTGTCTAACGCACGACACAGTTTTTCATTCAATTAAAAAAATTTTCCTTGCTTACGATGAATCAATTGCTGTCAGCATTTTCGCTATGATGTCATTAGTCACATGCGCCCATACTAGCAGCAAACACCAACAGCGTCAGTACCACATACTTGGCACGCCCACCATTTGCTCGCGCTAAAAATACACAAAACAATTAAACAAAAGAAGAACAAAAACGAAAATAAACAAGCGCTGAAAGTCAAAATGTGCGTCAAGCTGTCGTTAAAGCAGTTGGGGAAATGAAAAAATCAATAAATACCTAATTTAACATAGAAATTTCACTTTTTTATTGCGATTAGCTGTCATGAATTTGCCATGTGCAAAATTAAAAGAAAACTGTAAATTTGGAAAATATTTTCATTTTAACGAGATTTTCTTTTTAATTTCATTGACAGCCGGAGTGCATCAATTTCAATAAAATTTAATTGAAATGAATTGAACAATTCGTTCGAGGCGATTGTGAAATCACGCAAAAATGCAAAAACTTATGTAGATGCATATAGTATATACATATATGATGTGTATGTATGAATGTGCGTATATATTAACATGGCAGTCATGTATTAAATGGGGCCATCTATAGATTAGCAGGCACACAGACTCATCATAAACTTGATGGGCAGTTGGCCGACTGATAGATTGACAGATTGCAATGCTGCGTGTGCGAAGGCCAGCGAGGTTATAATGCAAAGTACACTATAATTGGCAAGAAATAATAATTTGAAAAGTAAAACATGTAAAAAAGGTACGCATAGCATATAAATACGAGAGAATGGATTTTTCGCTCAATTAACGCAATAATTAATATTTGCGCATACGTAACATGGCACACACGTACCTACACTTGCACTTAAACACATACCTACACATGTACATACATACCTTGTGATAAAATGCAATGTAAGCCGGCAGTCATGCAACACGATGCACTAGCCTGCTGCCTGCAAAGATGACTCACCTGCCACATGAGCACGAATGTGTTAATAAACAAACTCACCGCTCACACCTCGCTTTGCATGCGCAAGCCTTTCATTTTCGCGCAAAAAATGGTTGAGCGTTTGTGAAATTCCTGAAATTAACACGATGAGTAATAATGCACTTAATCGCAGGCTGGTGATCTCAACTCAGCGCATTTAATGGAATTACTATCTGCATTTTTATTGCCATCACCAAAAATGCCCATAAAAAAATTACAACATTTTGCGATATAACCAAATGCAGCAATGTTGCATTAATTGCATTCTTTCGTGGTGAACGTGCAGCCAGCAACAACAGCTGTGCCATACTTGTACAACCCCTTGCAGTGTGGCGCGCTAACCACTCGCCCAGCACCCACTCTTTGGTTCAACCCTCAGTGGCGCTCACGTGTTTTATAACAGACCAACACACACACAGACACACATCCTTATGCAGATAGTGTTCATCGCTGACAGCGCGCAGCCAACAGCCAGTCAGTCAAACCACAATGCTACGCTCTATTTTGGTTATCTTGTGCCAACTTGTTTTTGCATTTACGTTTTATTATTGTCATTTATTTTGTAGTTGCTTTGACGGCTCTGCTGCCGTGCGCACATGCTTTGTTTTTGCGTCATTGTGCTGTTATGCTCTCTTCACGAATATCGCTTGTCGCTCTCTTTCGCATTTTACGCTTTTACATAATATTTAACTGGTTACCGTTATGTGACTGGTGCGAAGCATACTTTAAGGCTTCATCAGTTATGCTGCATTCTTCAAAGATAAAGCTGAGCCTAAAAATTTGGGCGAACTGTTATTATTTGAAGAGTTCTGCTTTTATTCTTTGCGTGCACCGAAACCGAAGTTTATTTTTCGAAAATTTTCTATTTTCCAAAATTCATTTTAAAAACGCTTCACGAACAATGCATAATAAAATAAAGTAAATTTATGATTAAGTATTAAGGTATTTGAAATTTATGAAATATTGCAGTAATATGCTAATCAGCACTCTAGCCGAGTCGAATATGGTATACTGTTCTGAGGCTTATTTGTTTTGATTACTTACTAAAAACGTTTGTTTTAAGAATACAGCAGGAAAGACTGAATAGTTTGGAACCTGCCTTTTCGAAACTAATATTAATTGCAACATAAAGTGAATCCTTTATGTGTTTAAGAGTTTGCAGAAAACTTTCATAACTGAAAAATATCCTTCGGCACTTGATTTCAGTAAAAGAAATTTCTTTTAAATTTTCAACAGATCACCTGGAAGCGTCTGAATAAACTTTCCTTTCCCCAACAGGAAATAGGATAGCATGCTATATTTAAGAGTTTTGGGGTTAGGAATAAGAGGTTTCATAAGAATTGAAAATATCTGGCGCTCGTAAAATTAAAATTAAGTAATTAAAGTATTTATATAAGGCAGCTTATAGACAGTGGCTTGGAAATACACTGTAAGTGCTCTAACATCCCTTATGACTCCACTAAGTACTTTGGTTCATGGAATTGCGAGATACGTTTACTTATAAAGAGTTACTTATGAATATGTCGGCTAACACCAGGATTCTCAACAGATCTCGATCGAAAAGCTAGATATACTTAGATAAACCCCTAATTAAATAGTTTAGTTTTCGCTTATAACTTTTTAGGTGCCCGCCATACATAGCGTATACGTAACCTCTGAACACGTGCGTCTTTTCCCGGTCACGCATACGCCGCGTACAACGAAGGAAAATTATGAAAGCAAAGTCTTTTGCATATTTTGCTTTTCTGCCACTTCAGTAAAAACCAAAAATGTTATAACGGCAACGTGTAAATGCAGAAATTCGTGAAATGTTGAAATGTAAATGAACTCAAGTGTTTATTTTTACACATTTGACAAAGTGAAAGCTATGATATGAGAGCAAGAACATGCGCACGAGAGAGCAAGCGCGTAAAATTAAGATGTGGCCGACAAATGCAAAGAATCGTTTAGCATAGGATTAAGAAAGAGAGAGAGAGTGTGTGTGTGTGATAGGTAGAGAGAGCACAAGTCGTGGAGAGCATAACAAGCAAAAGCCTAGACATTTCACATGCTTCACCGAAGAGCTGTACATTATTTGTGAACGCTAATGTATGGCAGCTGTTCAAAGTCAGCACACAGCAGCTAGATAAAAGCTATTCGTGCAAAAATAAAAATCAAAATACAAAAGTATTTTTCAAAACAAAAAATTTGGAACAGTGAACGCGTTGAAAATTTATAAAATTTTCCGTGCTGTGTGACTAATGCGCCCAGTTGGGCTGAAATTTTTTGCCATTACGTTTAGTTAACGGTTAACTGTGAGTGAGCGTGTTTTCATAAGCGAAATGGAAATCTTACAATCGAACGAATTCTTATGAAATCTACAAAGTGCTCGTCAAAGACGTTGAAATTCGACAGAAGATTGCATAAATTGAATGCAGAAAGTTTGTGTTTTGATTTCCCAGCAGCGACAAATTTTGATTACCAAACACTAGTCTGCGCTCATCTAAAAGTGCGTACGTTAGTGTATGTGTGTGCGAACAAGGGCGCATGGTGGTGAGCCTGTGTTGCGTTGCAGTTAGTTTCCGGTGTTGCACTGTACCAGCAACGGTTGCAGTCGCAACAGTAACATCAGCAGCAGCAGTGTGGCACTGTAGTATTGAACGGCGTGTCTCGGAAATTTTTAACAACGCAAGTTTTACTGGCAACTCGGCTAACAAAACGCCGCAACGCAACGCAGCGTATTTAACACAACGAAACTCAAGACAAAATCAATAGTCGCAGTAGCTGCCAAGTGGCAACAGTGTTGGTGGCGAAATTATATGCCGTGTGTGTTTTTAACAGGCTTTTGCCTGCAGAGCATAAGAAAACTCGCGAAAATTCGGCAGTATTCGCACGAAAACGCTTTGCAAATTGTAAATGAAATGCAAATAAGCAAATTTGGTTTTGTGAAATATCTACTAAGTGCTACTACATGAGAAATAGTTAAGCAGTTTTTTAGATATATTAAAGAAAATATTGATTTAAGGGTGATGCAAATTAATGCATTAATTGTAAATAAAAAAAAAATTATAATAATAAGGAGAAGAAAATGAAGTGAAATAGTAAAAAGATTTAGAAAATTTGTGTAAAATATAAATTTACTGACAACAATTACAGAGAAGACTAAACTAAACCAAAAATTATTAGAAATATCTTAAAAGTGCGTCTATTAAAGAGAGTTAAAATAGAAAAAACAAGTTAAAATTTTAAAATATAAAATAGTAATTATTTTCAGCTATGACAGGTTCCAGCTAGAAAGTAATGAACAACATACTAAACACTTTTTATCTTCTAAAAATATTAATAAAAATTTTGTAGGCAATTTGACCAAGCTTACGCCTAGATTTTTATGCCACAATTGGAAAATTCCATGAAGAGCAGTATTTTGTGGATTTGCAGTGCTTATTTAAGTATGAATGCCGTCATGACTTTTTGCTTTGGTGATCCGATAGAGTTGGCTATAAAGCTCAATGCACTAGCATAGAACCTTTTAGCAAAATATACATAATAGCACTCA
Organism: Bactrocera oleae; assembly: GCF_042242935.1. Lineage (NCBI taxonomy): Eukaryota > Metazoa > Arthropoda > Insecta > Diptera > Tephritidae > Bactrocera > Bactrocera oleae. Next base: position 19,711,655 of record NC_091536.1, on the reverse strand, counting down.
TATGAAATAACAATGTCAGTGCTCATACTTTATTTAAATTCGAAGCGGTCACTAAAATTTTACGAATAAAAGTCAGTGCTGTCTGTTCTAGTCTGCAAAACTAGAAAAAGTTACGCTTAGCACTCGATAACACATTCTCAAATTTCGAATTGCTCTATCTGAAAATTTTCATGCACTACCAATCGGTTCATATTTAGAGCTACACATTCGTTGTAAGCAGCACGATTTGTTGATCATAGCGCTCTAGATGTATTTAGTGGAACTACCTATGTTATAATACAACTATGTTAAAGTCTAATTGATTATATAAAAACCATTGTATAGGAAAAGACAGTTTTTGATGGGTTAAAACTCGGCGCAATCCAAGTGTCATAAAACCGGCTGAACTCTAGTTTACTGATCCCAATATCAATCCATATATTCAAAATATTTTTTCGTTACATAATATTATAAACGTGCGCTGTGTTGTTGTCAGCAAAGTGGTCAACATTGCCAAAGCCACTGATAACTAATTTCCGATAACTTTCTTTTTAATTGCCTTGATAAAAATTTAGAAATAATTTTTCGGTACAAAAAGTTAAACAAAACTTAAAACAATAGTTCTATCATAATGTTTTAATAATATTTTATTTATTTCCATAGCTGTTTGAAGTGTTATTATGAAATAAAATTACTACAGAACTCAGAGAAAAATATATTTCAAATGCGGAGTTGTGTTCTCTACGCATAAAAGGTAGAAATGATGCAAAAACCATGTGAAAAATATTATAAAAAACCAACAAAAATTTACAAATTAATATAGTAAATATTAGATTAAAATAAAATTTAACTAATTTCTATGTTAATCACTGAAGCACAAAAAAAAAAAATCTGAACATTCTAACGTGAATGTAACGGGCAAAAAATATCTTAAAATAAAAAGTGCGATTCAAAAAACAACCCGAACGAACAATATAAAGTTATTTAAACTCAACACGTCTCCTACAGAGTTTACTCTTTTAATTGCCTTGTGGCTTAAGCAATTAACGCCTCCTGGAGTCAAGTGCATTACATTGGTTGCCGCAAATCCGTAAATAACTATACACACCGCGGCGCGTAAATTTCGCGCGTTGCAAATTATAAAAAATATAAACCGCAGTAAAAGCTTAAAGCCAACAAAAAACACAGACATTTTCATTGAGGCACTTACTGTTCTTCGCCGCTGCCGCCGCCAGTTGTGTGGCAGTCAACAAATTGTAACGGTGAGTAGCTGCCGTAGTTTTCATACTAGTTTATATTATACATTTTATTATATTATATATTATATAGAGGCAGGTTCCTTGTGTTAACCATTGCCGCTGATAAGTTTGTAAATATTATGCCATAAATTAGAATTTTAAATGAGTAGCTGCGAGTGGCATCGAGTGTCATAATCAAACACGCATCAAGCAAACACTTCGTTTATATCTGTTTATATATGTACATACATATATCTTACATATACTAACACTGCATTAAAATTTTATACTCATTTCCATATTACAGCCAAGTGTTTCAGCTTTTACACAGACAATAACTTTTAATTGTAATAAATTAAAATTAATTGATATATTATTTTTATGTCCAAATATCATATGATAACAATTAATTTTATGCGACTATAAAATTAAACCATATTTAAAATACCTATGTACAGGTTGGTTGAAAAGGGAGTAGTGCTCACCAAGAAATAGCATTATTCGCAGCCATCAATAAATATTTGCTGTTATGTTTAACATGAAAAAATGAAAGTAATCCAAATATTTGTATTAAATTCAAAACTTTTAAAATCGCAATAAGAATTCAAAGAACAGAAATGTGCGAAACCGTTAAAGCGCTAGATTTTCGTAGCTATAAAAAGCAAAATTTCACATATTTTGCCATCTTTCGAATCCAAGCAATTATGGATTGAATTTAAACTTTATTTCAACTGGCCTAAATGTCAACAAAGAGTTTAGAGATGAATCTTTTATTTTTTGAACCAGGCTCATATAAGACATTCGATGAGGAATTTCGACCAAGAGCAATGAAAAGACCTATAAAAATTGGTCACAAAAGTGCGTTGATTTTTGGGATGCAAAAGAAATTATCTGCAGAAAAGTAAAACAATCAACTCTGAATATTATTGCAGCCTTTTGATGCACCTGCTCACAAAGGTGTTTTAACAATGACAAAATTCAACGAATTAAAGTACGAATTGCTTGAGCATCCATCGTATTCACAAGATTTGGCTCCCAACGACTACTACTTCTTCAGAAACCTGAAACAATTCCTTCGTGAAAAGCGAATTTCGTCGAATGAAGAAGCTATTACTGTCGTAGACGGGTATTTTGCAGAGCTTCCGGAAAGTCATTATGGGGATGGCATAAAATTATGGAGGATCATTGGAATAAGAGTACTGAAGTTAAGAGAGATTAAATTAAATAAAAATGCAATATTAGCAAGGCGAAAATTATGTGATGTGTACAGAGAAGATGTGTTGACCGAACACCAATGCCATAACTGGTTTGTTCCGGCAATATCGATCTTGAGAATGCAGCACCTCCTGGAAGGCCTCTTGAAACCGATGTGGATAAAATAATGTCGTTGGTCGTCTCGACTCAAAACATTGCTTACACAATTATATATATAATAAAATTTTACTCAATAAAAATTTGTTTAAACCCAACTAAAAAAAGCGTGAACGAGCCAATATATAGAATAAAATGATCTTCTATAGTACTATTATAGTTACACAAATAACGAGAAGAAATACTCAATACATTTTTCGAAAAATAATTCAAAGATCAAAATATTATGTTTATATATTGAAGATACTCTTTGAAATCTTTTCCAATTTTCATGTGTTTTGAACAACTCACGATCCCTCATGAATAAAAAAAGTCACATATTGTGATAAAACTTGATATAAATGTTGGTTGACACCTTAGATTAATTTTGACCTCTGATACAATTTGCAGATTATGTGTGTCAACTTCTAGTTCCAGTTACATAGAACGGAATGGGGTCCTCATCTCATGCCTACACGCTAGTTTCCGCAAAAATCTACTTCTCTATTTCTCAAAATCCCAAGTTCACTTATTCGACAATCAACTTTTATAAAATTTCCGCAAAAAGGCTTCGCATGACTGACCTTCCGTTATAGGCTAATTTCAATCACCCAATCTTACTTATCAATTTTATTATATTATGTGCAAGGATGTTAATGTTCCTCGTGCCTTAATTAGCAGGGGCAGTAAGCAGCTTTTGCATACGTCAGTTCCAATGAACGCTTAGCAGCATAAGGACTTACATATACATACATACATTTACACATTGTTTCGATATCTCCAAGCAGAAAATCGCTCAACAAAAGACTTGCCAACACAACGAATCCTTTCACATAATTCAATGAAAAATATTAGAAGGTTGGACACAAATTTTGCGCACATACAAGCATCTACATACATACGTACATGTGGGTTATCAATGAACTGTTTGCATGTGTTTATTCTTGCGTGATTGCTATTATAGCCTTGAGGATGGTGGAATGGAATCGCATATTATCAATTTTTATTTTTATGAATGAAGGTGTACTGAATGGTAGAAAGAATTATGGTTATATACATATATTGTAATTGTATATGTATGTATGTATTTATCTGCATATTTCGCTTGGTGGCTTCAAAAATCAGTGGCTTAAAATTTGTATTGCGTTTGCTAAAAATTATATCATTTGAAATGTTAGTGTAATTTTATTTAGTGAAACCTGATTCATACATACACACATACTTATATGTAAGATAGGTATGCATACAAACCGAATAATTGTGTTATCGTATATATATATATACAGTAATGTGTGTATTTATATATTCATGCCTCAATCATATTGTGTGATACTATGAGCTATCGATTTGCATTGATTGAACAGGGAATTAAGGCTAGAAGGATAACGTTACTGAAAGTCCATATTAAGCAGCTCTTTGTCAGGCAGTCCGCAGAGAATAGTGCAGTGAGTGTGTGCAAAGGATTTGTATTAACTTGTTGCCTAACAGCACGCAATCATTGAAGTAGTAAAAAGTAACGAAATATTGTTACTAGCCCGTAACTAGTAACAAATTTATGACATTTTATACAGTTAATAAGCTACTATTGTGTACCTCTTTAACTTAAACAGCGGTGGAACGTACTGTTTGTGCAATTTTCATACAGTATTAGATCTCTAATGAGTTGAAGAACAACGTTGTTGCTGTGCGAATTTCTTCTGAAACTTGGAGACTTTGTTCCATACGTAAAGCCAACTTTTATACACTGTACTGGGTATATTTAGTTAGTCACGAAGTTTGTAACACCCAAAAGGAAACGTCGGAGACTCTATAAAGTATATATGGTATGTACACAAATTGTCAGGAATTGAGTAGTTCCTCAGTTTTTGAGATATGTATCTGACTACTGACCACTATAGGATATAGCTGTCATACAAACAGATCGATCAAAGCCAGTTTGGAAAACTTTTTTATTTCAGAAGGTATTATTATCTAAAGCAGTCCTACAATCTCCAAATAAATTGCTCAGATCGGAGCACTGTAGAATATAGCCATACAAACCCAAGTCCTTGTATGGAAATATTTTGTTTTCACAAAGTACCTTCACGAGATTCGGCTTTGTTTATTGTCCAAAATCTTCGATAACCAATTATTTTATCATTACTCTTTATTTTTGATCACAGTAGTTTCTCTGCTTTTCTTCTGATAGTCATAAAATCGATATCCTTGTAAGCTTTTGAGAACTGTTTACGAAAAGGGCAAAATAGAACATTGTAATCCATAGTCATAATTTTCCTGTTCTCAATAAAGAATACTTTATGGTAGAAGTCAACATATTTAGATACAATTAATATGTTAATGTTAGGGAAAAGGATGGCAAAGTGTCAAACACACCAACGCAGTGGTTTCGAAAAGGGGGTTTTAGCCCTTAGCATCGGGACTTCCTCACTTTATTGCCTAAGTTAATTTTGTTTCAATAAAATCATAAGACTACTAGTCGGGATATAATAATGTAAAACGATATGCTGGGTTATCATATAATATGTTATATTTAGTATGCCATTAGTTAGATTATAAAACTTCTCCTGTCAATCCAGAAGACAACGCATAGTTGCGCGAGACAATCTGACTTTCATCGAGGTTAATACAACTTGTGTCAATATTAGTATGTATTTGTTGTTTTTAGCGCATTCATGGTCCTTCTAAACACATCGCAATGCAACAGACATAATATTATTCAACTGTGGGTCTTAGTAACGGGAATGCCATGCTGACGTCATTTACTCAAACAACGCATTACAATGGCTAATATTGTTTGCGTATTTAGAATTTTTGCGTTCTTTTCGCTCGTTTATTGCGAGTGTGCGCGGCATGCATCATTGTCCGCATAACTTTTGTTATGTGAGTTATACGCATTTTCGCTTCGGAAAAGTTTACCAACTGTTGGCAAATGACATCAGCAAAATGATTTAGTTGCGGTTGCATAAAAAATGTGACGCCACTGCTTTTATTTCGTGCGTAATGTCTTACATTTTTAGCTAGACTTGAGGACTGCAGTGCGCTGTAATAAGGATAGTGATATATATATTTACCAAAAAAAAACAAAATCTTGTTCGATTACTGGTATCCTTATTTAATAATATTTGTGCATATGTATGTGGATTAACCGTCTTCCTAGTGGCTAATTGGGATTCCTTCTTAAGCTCTCACTTCCTAGTAAGCTCTCAACAACATACACACATACAAAACGACATCTTCAGTCGAATTCTTGCATTTCAAAAGGTATTGGCTTAAGCTTCCAAGAAAGTACTTTCTGGGAATGATTTCCTCTGTGACACCACATATTCTCAGCTTTTGCTTTTTGTAATTTTCATTTTGTCAGTGGTACACTGATCTGAAACTAATTAAACCGCAATGTCTGTGGTGAACACATTTCTATCGGCAATTTCACTTTAATTTCCGCTGTACATTTCTATGTTTCATCTGCTTGACATAGTTTAGCCGTTTCCGTTTCTACTTAACAAAATTCAATCGATGTTACAAAAACACATAGTAAAGCAACAAATAATCACATCAATTGAGTCGCATGTCTGAAGTACATTAGGTGCGTTGCCATGTCTTCTCCACATTGTTGGTGTGGCTAATGCCATTCTCTCTGCTACATATTGCTAAAGTTTTGGTATACTATAAGAGTTTCTCCAAATATATTCAGATTTTGTGATGTCTTATTGTACTTCAGTATTTATATCAATATTATGCAGATTTTACTATTTATTGTGGTTTTCATTTGCCCTTTTGAAATATTTTCTAAAGAGAAAGGAAAACGCTGAATGCGTGACTAACGTGACTTGATGAAAAGTTTTAAAAAATTATAAAAAAAATAGCTAATAATTAGAAAATGCTAAAACTGCGTGTTCCGATTCAATTTCTTATATAAAAAGACGGATAAAAAAATATACTTCAGACATTTAGATAACATCAAAGAAGTCAAAACAAAAGCCTCGACAAATATTTGCCAACATGTAAGCGTTCTTTCATTAGTGTTGTTTTATTTTGCTAACGCTTGCAGGGTGTATCATTAGGAGTTTTCGAAATTTGGCAAACCCATATTTTATCTCCGAACGAATCTTCCAAACTCAAATAATTTACTTTAAACATATTATCCATATTTATGCATATTTTCTCTTTTCTTTTTGGCTCTCGCCAACCCATGTATTTCTATTAGCATGTCACTTCTATCTAGTACTCTAAACACTAAATGAGTATACTTACATACATATGTAGTGAAATAAGTTCTGCCTCTGTTGCGTGTAATCGCCTTTCATGTTTTACCTGCATATTTATTGTTATGTCTTTTTGCGTATTTAATTACAGCCTGAACCTGCTGCAGTAACGCAATGCCTGGCGGTACGGGTGGTGGCAATGGCTACGAGGAGGTGGCCGCCGCCAGACGCGGTCGCTTTCATGTGACCTCAACGACAGCACAAGGACCACCAGAGACGACCTTCGGGCGATTTCGTCTAATGCCTACGTGTAAGTATGATTAAATGTATGTGTATATTTGTATGTAGTGCAAAGTAACTACTAGAGGACATAGTGGAAGAGCGAGATAAAATGTCGCTTTAGAAGCATTGTTAATTAAATGGATATTTCGCCCGGTGCGCAGTACTTAACTTTGAAAATGTAGTTTTTGAAGGTAATTAGACATTTTTAATTATATATAATATTTATTTTTTTAATTGCGACTGCTGCAACGCAAGGGTTCAGTTGTATTTCGATTAGGAACAGCCTTAAAAGTCATCAAAATTGAATTTTCCAGAAGTTTTTCTGAGAAAACTTTTAAATTTATTGATCCAAAAATTTATACACATATTATGCAATCTTTTAACTCTATTTTAAGACTCAGTACTAGTAAAAATATTTATTTGGAAAAGAGCTACAGCTGATCTCCGTGAGCTTCTCGCAAAAAAGACGTTTTGCGGTGACTACTATACTTCTGAACTGGATCATTAAATTAAAAAAACTAAACAGATTTCGTTAAAGTAATGTCAAATCTAGTAATTAATCGAAGGAATAAGCTAAATCAATTTTTTTGACAAAATGGCGGTTTCTCAAAAAAAATCGATTTTTCACCGAAGTTTCGGCCATAAATTGTTTATAAAAACAAAAATATATATCGGAGAGAAAAAATTTTCGATTAATTACTAAAAAATATTCCTAAAAAGCTCGTGATAAAATTTGAGACTAATCGGTTTAGCCATTTTCGAGTAATGTTGGTCACCGACTTTGAAAACACCATTCTAAGAAAACACGCTGCCGCTCCTTCCTTGTACTTCCAAGCGCTCTGAAACGCCTTTTCAAATTTGCATGTAACTTCGAAAATATTCACCGGTACGATATGAAATTTTCTGTGTGTATTATTAAATATATGTACATTAAGAAAAAAAAAAAACCGATTTTTGAAAATTCTAACTGTATGTAACCCCATTAGCTATATAAAAAGCCAGTAGAAGACCATAAAATCGGCTTTACTTCTGAACTGGAGCTTTATTAAGGAATCCTGTTTAACACTAACTCTAGAGCGCTGGAATTTATCCGTCTATTCTCAAAAGAGAGAAGAAACTTTTTGTAAGAGAAAATGCTTGAATTTCGTATAAGTTTTCTTTTAACTGTTGATCATATGGTTCTAAACGTAATCACTACTGTTCTTAATGGCTGTTTTAGGCTGAGATACCTTTCTATCACTTAACTCTTACCATACAAAATTCAAATTTATAACACAGTTTCAAATTTTAAGCAATTAAAATTTACTCTCTATTTCTCTGCAGCTAATTATGGTGCAATTTCGCCTATTTTGCATCGTGGTCGCTTCGCTGTTATCCCCGAGGAACCGCAAGGTTCACCGGCGCAGGGCACACCCCCTGCGGGAGGTGCGATGCGCTCACCCTCTCCGGAATGGGATTTTGATATTGAACAGGTAAGTCGTGTGCATATTTATATACAAGAATGTTTACAAAATTATTTGTGAGTATGCTTATGTGCATGTTGTTATGTATAAGTCTCTTTAGAAGTAGCAATAACGAGCAACTGTTCTCAGCAAACTTAGCGCTCAGTCCTCCTTTCATTCGTATTTTACGGCAAAATTTACGATTGCTTATTTTTGTGTAAATTCTCAAATATCTCTTTAAATTTGCACAAGGAAGGAAGGGCTAAGTTGGGGTAATGTAAAATATTGCGTATATGAGGAAAAAGTAAACAAGAGAATCAGAATTCATTTTCTTAAGATTATGAACTTTTGAACGAAGGTCTAGAAACTAGACTAACTTCATCCATTTCGGCGATCTAACCCTAAATTTCATTCATATTCAACGCTAAACCAAATTTGGCTTGTCTGTATTAATTTTTGACATTACTCAAGTATACCCGATAAATTGTTTCCAAACAATTTTATGAAGATAACTCACTGTTAAATTCAGCATTAAGGTTGCTAAAATAATGAAAATCATTATGGGTATGTAGTATATGAGAGTTGAGTAATTCGTTGACCGATTTTTTACATTTTCAGCATTGAGCTATTATGTAGCCGATATTATACGTTCACTAATTTTGAAAATATACCCTACATATTGACCGTTATATACGGCATAAAGCCAACCGGATGTTCGAAAATGTTTATGTAGTGTATATGGGTGCTAGAGCATACCTCTGCCCTTAATGGCTACTTTAGAACTTATATTAGGTATATTGATTTCAACCGAACTTCTCCACTATATTTTATACAAATTTATTTAAAATACTTAGGGAGCTTGTAAACATGCCCTTAGTCTGTTGGAACTCGCTGTTACAGATCGCTCTGTGAAATAAATGAAAACAAAGCACAAAGCAGCGAGTATATTTCCAAAGAAAATGTAAACAACGGAAAACAAGAAAACAGCTGATTGTCGACCAACAGCATGAAGTAACAAAAGCGACGCAAAAATAATAATAAACACAACAAAGCCCGTGCTGTCTCATGCTCATGGAAATAATACAACGTCTATATGTGCATATGTAATCATTTTGAGTGAATAAATAGTCAAAGCGACGTATACAAACAAAAGCCAGACGTTCTGAGGCACTGTTTACAAAGGTATTGGAGTGGGTTGATAAGGGGGTGAATTGTGGAGAACGAGTCTCAATGGCTGGCGAGCAAACCAGCTGAGTGGCTGCGCTGTCAAAACGTGCGCAGGCTGGCGAATGGAAATATGCTTTGACAAATGGAAACTGGAACTGAAACTGGAACAATGTTGGTGTAGCGAAAACGCATGGGAAACGAAAGTATTGAATTGAAACGAATTAGCAAACGCTGGATAATATTTTAGTAGCAGGCTAGTAAAACGCTAAATAGAAACAAAATGAAATAAACGACACTCATTGACGTTGTAACAACAAAAAGTACAGAAGGTAAAATAAGTCAGCTATTAACTAGAGATAAACGCCAAATAGCTTCATCTAAATTGGTGCGTGCTAACGAAAACGAGTGAATTCCAAATGAATTCGCTACTGTTCTCGAGCAGCTGAAGACCTGTATCATCATGGCAATTGGTGTATCAGAACAATATCAAGAAGTGGAACTCCGGTAATTGTGGATAAGTGTTGCCATCAAACACAAGGCAAAAGAAATGAAAACGGCTTGGAATCGGGCAATTGTATGGAAGTATACGACTTTAGTACTTAGCAAACTAGCGAAGTGTGTAAACGTATATTAACATATTCGGTGTATATTTCGTTTAATTATTTTTGGCTGGTCGGCCCGATACATAACGGCGGAAACGGATCCTATAAATAAACAAGCGAATTGCAGCGAACATTAAAATTGTTTTAAACAATATATATATATTGGTAAAAACAAATTAATTAATACACGGTGTGAGTTCAAGCGTACATTACGCCAACGATCGTGTGCTTGTTCGTATGCTTTTCTGCGCCAACAGTTTTCCTCATCGTTAGTAAGTTTCGCTAACTTCGCAAGTGTTTCACGTTCTTCTGCGATATATTGGATGTAATACATTATTTAATGTTTGCCGTCTGTATGAAATAAAAATATAAGTGTAATTGAATATCTTCTAATTCATTGTGAAGTGTTCTTAACGAACGTTTGATCAATTTCCAAGCGTGTGCGAAAGCAAAAGTGAAGCATAACGAAGTATGTAAAATAAATTGTATGAGAAATTAGAGAAAGAGCACCACTAAAATATGTAAAACTCGATATAAAAGTACTTAATGCACGAGTGCATGTATGCCAATGGAAGTTGGAGCAGGAGAGAGCGGCAAAAATCTAAATAAAATTATACAAACTATTGAAAAAAATCAACTTAAACTGTATACGAAATAACAGCCGGCATAGTTTTGCGGTTTAAATGAGTTTAAATCATAAAAAATATTTGTAATATCAGCAGCGAGTGATGAGTTTATTTCTTTGCATTTGAATGAAAGCACTTCAAATTATATATAAATATAATAACTTTTGATTTACCATTAAACTAAAAGTGGTTGAGACTTAGTCGCTTGTCTGAGTAAATTAGGTGAAAGGGACAATTTGATAATGAAATAATAAGAGAGTAGGCATTCGTTAACAATGCCAATAGTTATATTATATTATTTCAGTGTTCATTGTGCTAACCTCAACTTGCTATATTCGCTTAGAAAAAGTTTTTCTAATTCCTTCGACTTTTTCCGAAGTTATTCGGCTTACAATTTTGCCTTACGTATGTATATATCTATGTATATAACGAACAAAACATGTGTATGGTACACAAAACACATATAAAAGAGACTAAAGTTAATATTTTTGTAATTGAATAAAATTCCAAAAAAAAAAAAACATATATAATAATAATAAACTTTTAACAATATTTGCAAGAAAATAAAAACAAAAAGTTTTGAGTTCAAAATTCAAAAATTAAATTATATAAAATTAGAAAATTTTAAAATCTAGTTGTTAAAATAAATAATATAAAATTAATTAATATAAAGATAATACAATATTATGCATAGTACATATCTGAATAAATTAAGTCTGAAATTTGATTCACACTCCGCAAATAAAATTTACTTGGTATAAATATTTTCTCAACTGTTTCCCAAAATAGTGATGCGGTGAAAGTCCTTAGCAGGTTGTAAATCCAACTCCGTTCCGTTGGTGTAGATACCACTTTCTGATTATGTTATAAAAAACTTTAAATATCTGTTATATTCATCGAATAAATATTAATTTAACTGAATTGTGAAACTGGTTAAATGTATGAAAAAAAGTAAATGCGTTTTTATAGGCTTTGTATACACATATTTTATTCCTGAGATTTTGAACGTTTATAAGTGAAGTCAATAAAATAATAATCAAACCTGGTTACTGGAAAATAAGTACAAAACATGTAAAAATAAAGAAAATTTGTTCAAATTGAACATGAAAAAAAGCAATTACAATAATTAATTAGGTTTTAGAAAAAAATATTAAAGCTTAAAAACCAGGCTAGCCAGTTTTAAAACTCGATATATTTTTCTTGTCCTGCTAGTAAATATTAAACATCACAATAAAATAAAATATATGTATATACACATGTACATATGTAAATACATAGATTATATTTACATAATATAAATCTAAGTTTCATAGCGAGTTTTGTGGTAAATAACTGGTAAATTTATTATTTCCTCTGTAAAATTATTTATTTATATAGTAATATATTGTATGAAAAATATAAATATTTTAAAACTCCTCAATACTAAAAATAAACTTTAAAATAATAAAAATATAACTATTAAACGTCGCAAAACAACCAGTTTAGCGAGCACTTGAAAAATCAAAAAAAAAAAAAATTACAACAGAAATCGAAGCCATTAACAGCAAACAGCTGTGTCAGTGGTGGCTCGACGTCATCACCCCACCGTCCAAGCGGCCTACATAACAATCAGCTCAGCCGTCTAACGAACGAATGCTGTATTAATAGGCTCATTTGAAAAAATTGGACGAACACACAAAGCGAAATAAACAAATAAAATAAGTGCGTGAATTAAAAAACAAATTTTTTTATGTGTGTATGCAAAATAAAATAATTGTTCAATAGAAAAAATCAAAACAAATTAACTAAAATGGAGGCATAAAGTATGATACATATAATATATGTATGTATGAGTGCATTTTGTATATATTAGTGAATGTTGTAACAATATAAACAAAAGTTAAAAATATGAACCTCTTTGGTTAAACAAAAGAAAGGAAATGCAGCATTGTGACAACGGCAGGAGTTACGAAGTGGTGAAATTATCACAAAATATATAAAAAGTATACATACTAAATACATACATACATATGCATAATAAATCGAAATATTGCACAAACGTGCATGGAATTTGTGTCGCACGGCGCATTATTATCTGAGAGAGCAAATAAAACAATTATAAAAGTAGAGTGAAATGAAACAAAGTCAAATGAAATTTGAAATGAAACGAAATATCGTGTTCCCTGACTTCCCAGATCATTACGACGACGTCACTATCGGCTAGTCATTGTTCATATACATACATATGCACCTATATATAAACATACATACATATGTATGGTATGCATATGGAACTCACTCACCTTTGTTTTGCTCTTTGTGTGTTCTTGTGTATTATTTTGTTGCGTTGTTTTTAGCATAATTTTGTTTTTCTTTTCTTTCCGTTTATTCTATTCATTATTGCGTGTGCTGCGCAAAGCCTTTTACAAATTTTCCACGCAAGCGTCATGCTCTGCGTAGCTATACGTACACATGCTTTCTCTCTCGTTCACTAGCGCTTTGTTTACATGATATTTGTGCGCTACCCGGTCGCGCACTGTTGCTGATAAGATATAATAACCTCCTTAGTATGTTGGAAATATAATATTATATTTTGCTAAGCTGATTTGTGAAATTTATATGTGTGATTTTTGCCCTACTCCACATCGGCCACCAAGTTCCATTGGCAACACTGATAAATAAGTCAGATTGTAGTGCAAAAATTGTTCACTCTATATTTTGTAAAAATTTAAAATTCCATTTTGCAGTTAATTTATAAAAGTACGAATATCGATAAAAAAAAGCGATACATGTTTGGAATTAATACGAAAATATACGAAGCTGGAAAATAATTGCAAAAAAAAAAAAGCAAACAGCGCATATTTTGTTTCAGTGTAACCCTAGGTGTGAATTGTGTGTAAAATAATACCACGTTCGACGTGCAAAACCGTAGCAAAATAAAATAAAAAGGTTTAAAGTAAGTGAAAAAAACTGCTGTTAACTAATCGTCATTGTGAAAGCGAAGTGCCAGCTAGCTTGTTGAAAAGCAAGTGCAGAAAACAGAAAATAACAATTATTGTACAGAATAAAAAAAAATAAAATAATTGCAAATGTTTGAAAGTTGCTTGAAAAAAATATTATAAAAAAATTATAAACAAGTTTGAACTTGTGTTTAAAAGAAAAATTGTTAAAAAGTTTGTGAAGTCAAAAAAATAAATGTATATACTACCGCTACATATATTGAAAGCATAAAAACTAAGCAATCACTGCTTGGTTTTCAAACGCGAGCAACGAAAAAATCCAAATTTCCACAGTATCCCTGTAGTGAAATGCCTGAAAAATGTGCCACTCGGGGTAAAATCATTTTCGCAGTTTATTGACACGCCCCACAATTTTCCGCGCTACATTTTCCTCAGTGTTTGTGCGTGTGTGCGTTAACGTCTGAAAGCTACATACATATATATTTTCGATTTCTTTGTTATTGTGTTGCATTGTGCATTTTATATACAAACGTACGTACCTACATACATACTTGTACATAAATATCAATTTATTTTCGTCTACAATTGTTTTTGTGCTTCGTATTGCCGTCTTACCACATCAACGATTGATTGCTTTCAATATCGGAACAAATACACCCTTTATTTTATGCACACATACATAAATACACAAAAATAGGTGCGTATGCAAGAGGAATTCTTTTTTTATACACACATTTTTTATTTATCAAATTTTTTATTATTTATCTAACGCAAAATGTGCTACTCTTCGATTCTGTTGATATGACTTGTTGTTAATTTGTTTCAAGTTGAAATTACTTATCTTATCACAAAAATACTTTGATATTTATCTAAAATTACTGTGCGGAGAAAAAGTGAATGCGTGGATATTGCATTTTGATTTTGGTTAGTTAAAATTGTCAGCTACCTAATGTGGTGATTTTAATAATATAAATATTTTTCGAGTTCCTAGAGTTTGCTGCGTTAACAAACAGTTTACAGGGTGATTAAAAATAATCAATCATCACGCTTTGATTGTGTGTCTGCACAAATCAATACAAGGAAGCGCTTTTTAAATGGTGTAAAAAATAACTTTTTTTCCACTATTTGATATAATGGGTACAACAAAAAACTTCTCTAATACCCAATTTCAGGGAGCATCTCTTAATATCATCAAATCGTTTTCAGGCATGAATTTACGTTCAAAAAAATAAACGAATATACAGACTAATATGGTTACGTTAAGTTAGATCATTCTCCGTAAAAGCTTTAATTTTTTTTACTTACAAGTAAATAATGATTTCAACTTTAATATAGGAAAATTTCGTAAGGTACTCATTTCGAAGGCTGATGTATACCATAAGTGCTGTCGTTGCACAATTTAATAGTTTGTAAATATTTTTTGTAAGTATTTTAAAGGCTGAAACCACAATTAGTGTGAGCTTTTCAAGGCACGTAGGCAGTTGAATTGAGTCAGCGTTAAGCTAATAATTTATCTATATAATTTGAAACACAGTTTTTGCATTTTTTGCCAAGTTACGGATTTGTTTTATATATTATATTTATAAAGCTAATACAAGTATAATAGCTGCACAAGGCTACAAATATAATCCAACTTCTTTCTAAATGATTTTCATATATAAATAAATACATACATATGTAAGTATGTATAAAACGCAACGATAATAATTCATAATAATTTTTTCTCAGATTTCGAATTGAAATAAGTTTGCATAGCCTATAACAGCACTCCATTTCCGAATTGGAAATCTGTTGTTTTTGCAACTCAACTTTAAATATTATTGAGGAATTTTAATTATATGTATGTTACGAATAATTAATCTTTTTATGACTTTCTATAAATTTTATATACATATGTACATATGTATGTAAGTGTCACTAGCGGGATTCCCAGCTGCCATTTGAAATTTCACCTTTCTTCATACAGATGTAAAATTTGTATGATGAAGCAAATGTATGCAAGGGGATTTTTGTGCTGCATTGTATTATGGGCAGAGTGGTCTTAAGATAAAGAATTATTTTGAAACTGACTACACATATGTGCATATGTACATACATATTTACTTAATATAGTTCTTTACTATTCCACCAACTTAGTGAAAATGTAGTGTAAATGACTTAATAAATCAATATTTCTAGCATATTCGATTTTTAATTCTTTTCATTATATACATAAGCATTTATATTTATATAATATGTGGTTACGTATGTGCAAATGTAGCATAAAATATGAAGTCAGTTTGTCTGCAACGAGCAAATTTATTTCAAAATTGTACAAACTTTTTTTAAACTAACAAACATGTGACTTCATATGGATGTGTTATGTGCATTTCCAGCCTTGTCTAATGTATTTGTATTACAAAAGCAAAGAGCAATACACATATATGTATGTATATGCAAAATCATTGAAAGTATTATTAAATAAAAGCATATGTAAATTAGTTATTCAAATGTTTACTTCACTCTCAAGCAATCTCAAAGTTCTATATTGAGATATGAAAGCGCCAGAAAACAAATACAGCTGAATTGCTAAACTTTATGCTACACATGTACTTTTGTGGTACATAGAAGATATCTCGTTAAATAAAAACGTTTTTCATACAAGGACTCTTACTACTCGTAACCCAATAAATCGCTTAATGATGAAAAGAAAAATACAAAAACCGTTGTAAATATATTTTGCAGGCATTGAAAGCGCCCAAATCAGTTGTTTGATATCACCTAGTGTCTCTGAGTGCCGGTCGTATATGTCAATTCAAAAGATTTTTCTTCTTTAAGATCAGTTTTAACATAAAAATGCAGAAGACTTGCTCTCATGTGATTCTGTCTTCAACTCAATGCAGTCATTTCTAGAATATCGCTCGTTATATATGTATGTATTTAAAAATATACGTTTTACTTCTTCAAAACGCACGTCGGCGCAACGTCAACAGTTAATTAACGCTCGATAGTGCACAACAACCTCTTGATTTTACTCGTGTATTATTGTTTTATTTTCCAATTATAGTTATTGTTTTCGAATAATTTACACTAATTGATGCTTATCAAATACAAAGCGGGCGGAAATATTTTTCGTTTTACACTGACGTTTGCTGGCTTAATTGGTATTTCCGTAATTTAATTGATAAAATATATTGTAAAAATGCTCATATTTTCATTAAGTAGAAATAGTTCGGAAAATAAAAAACTTAGAACACAAATAAATTGTTAAACTGAAATGTAGAAGGTGAGGCGAGAGCGTAATTGCATTATTTTAAATCGAGCGTAAGACTGTTTAGGGTGGCCTGCTAAACAGTAGGGTGGACATTTTTTTTGTTTCCTTAGCCTGGTAAAATCTGTAAATGATGAAAAAAGAAAATTTTTGGAAAAAAAAAATTTTTTTTTACCATTTCTTTTAAAGTAAATTTTAGAGTAAAAATTTTTATTTCGTAAAAAAATTTTGATAAGTGTTCTAGAAGCCGTGGAGAGTCCTCTTTCTGTCCGATTAAAAGTTATCAACTTAAAAAAATGTTGTGGTCATTATTGGAGTTTTAAAACAAAAGTCTTAGCGACAACATGCTTTCCTTAAACGTTAAACTAAATTTTGAGTCAAAACCCGTCACATTCGGTAATTTTTATATAAAGGTAAAGAGTTCAAGCCAAAAATAATTTTTTCTAGTCCAAAAAATATTTTAACTCGAAATTTACTTTAAAACTGAGTGGGACTGAACCTCTGATGTTAAAAATTTTTTGGTTTTTCCAAAAATTTTTTTTTTTTAATCTACAGATTTTGCCCTCAGGTTAAGCAAAAAAAATTATTTCTTTTTTCGCTCCACCCTACTGTTTAGCAGGCCGCGTTATATATGCGTTCATATAAAAACTTGTTCAATTTTTTAACAGTTAAACGTACTGTTATTATAACTATAACTCATAAATAATTAATATTTGTATTTGATCGTTTATATTCACATATTGTTTAGATGAAGTTGAGCAATTTTCTCATTTAAGTAATCTTTAATTGCTTCCCTATTAGTATTTTTCCAGTATACATTATAAAAAACATTTTAGGAAGATACGGGCTTTATCAATCGTCTTATGCCGAAACAAATTTTGAATTTAAAATTAGAAAAAAGTTATAGTGAATTCTATCAACTAAGCAAGGGATGATTTTTAACAGCTGGTAACGTTAAACTTTACCCTACCCTAAACATTAACTCAAATTTCTTCAAGAGAGTTGGTGAGTGCCACTGTTATCGCTTTTACTCTATCTAAATGACTGTCGAACAAATTTCCTTCGTTTTTTTAATGATAGCATCGTTAACAAATTTATGTTTATTGCTGATGATGTCTCAGTTTTTGATATCAGAATGCCTTTGCTGATTTTATACACACGATAAATCCTTTAAGACCTCAAAACTTGAGCTCATTCAATAAATTTTCTATGATGCTTCATTTCAAATATTGAACATTCAATAAGTATATAGTATCTAGCATATTATAGTATTTTTAACAAAATTTCAAGCAAATATTCGAATCACTTTCGGCTGTCAATACTTGTTCAAATCGCATATATACTTCATAGTACACTGTTTGTACCATAATAAGTGTGTTTTTATTTTTTATAAATTTTCATACGCCACTACCCACTTATTCACAATAAAAATATTTCAAAAAAATATGCAAATGATTCTCTAACCCATTGTGTCCACTTTTTGGCAACCAAAAAAAGTTTGCTTCTACTAAAAATAGTTGCGCGAGCGTAAATTCGTAAAAATCACTTAAATTTGTCATATTTGTATGATAAATGATTCTACAAGCGTCATGCATGGTTTTTAATCTTTTATGACCAATTTTGTTTTTTTGCTCTTTGTTATCCTAATAATATGCGCAGACATAAATATGCGAAATTGCAAAAACAAAAAAATGTATATATATGGAGATTAAAATGTCATATGGAGTCCATATAAATCAAAAAATTATACATCATTATGAGTGCTTACAACTTCCGTTGATGGGCAATGAATTGTGTATTTTAGTTTTTGAAAACTTTCATTTTACCTACTTAGTTGTTTTTGGAAACAAAAAACTGATTTTCAAGTAGAAAATCAAAGGCAAAGTGAAAAACTTGTGTGCCCTGGTGTACAGGATATCAGGACTCCCAATAACCCGAAAGGGAAATTGTTCAGTGATCCTTAAAGAGGAAGAATGTTCGTTATTTCCCTGTTTTTTGCCGTTCTGAATTTTTTAAAAATATAAATATAATTTTAGGGACATATTCTTAAAGAGTTATACTACAAGAATATGCTTTTTTAAAATATCTAAACCAGAATACCCCCTTAAAAAATTTTTTTTTTAATTTTTAATCCAGTATTTGGGATTACAAATTTAAAAAAAATGATAGTTCAAATATTAATTCAATTATTTTTTAATAAATATTTTGCAACCCTGTGTGTAGATTCAAGTGTTTTTGTTATAACTTCAAATTTTAAATTATTATCAAACTATTTTACACAAGCAAAGTTGTTTTTTACGTTTTTTACTACAAATAATAATTTAAAATATTTTAAAATGTCTTGAAAAGTTTTTAAAACTTTTAAAAAATATGTAAGTCGCGTAAAAAAATAATTAATTAAATTTATTAATTTTCTTATGAAGCGATTTTCAGAAAATGACATGTTGTCATCGAATATATTTCGCAAATCGATTAGTTCATTTCAAAAACGTGTTTCAATCAAAAAGTAAACACATATCATATTAGAACTTTGTTTATTTTATTTTTTCCTGAATGATATGCATTCCTGATTAAATCGATCGCAAATCGATTAGTTCATTTCAAAAACGTTTTTCAATCAAAAAGTAAACACGTATCATATTAGAACTTTGTTTATTTTTTCCTGAATGATATGCATTCCTGATTAAATGCTAGATTCGAGATGATATTGTATTTTCTTGAACTAAACTCTTACGCTCTACTAAGCTATATAAAACCCATATACATATGATACATTGTAAAGCTTATATGTAAGTGCATTATCTCTTCACTGATAACACTATTACTATAACTATTTTCCAGAGAATTTTGCTGCAAACTTTAATAATTATACTTAACTGTCTGATCAGAGAATAAATCTAATGAATAATACCGCTAATATTCTAAAAATATGTCGTCGTAACTTTCGTCGGTGAAAATTTTACATGAGAAAGTTTCCAAAACTAAAATTTTTCGAACACGGTTACTAAAACTCAAAAAAAAAAATAGAAAAATGTCGAGCTACCTCAAATCAATGAACGTTTTTTTAATTTTTTATTGTATTTTTGATACTCCACGCATTCAATTCTTAGGGTGCCTAAATCCTCTGTTGCATTTAATTTAATTTCACTACACAATTTGTGACATTTATGGCTTTTAATGACTGTCAAGCACGCATGCAGTAGCTTGTTGATAGATGGTAGGTGTCAGCTGTCATCAGCAGTGTTGCATTTTTAGATCATAATGCACCGGAAATTCGATAAAAAAATCGTGTCAACCGATTTATCTAAGAACACAACAAATTGATTTAGAAGAATTTTTGTATGTTAAACTTTGAATATATAGTTTATATTTATTCGAAGCAATACATTTAATTTTTATTTATACATATAAACAAATATTTTTAGAAATTTATTGTGAAAAAGTGGCTTTGAAAGCAAGGTCATATAATTTATCTTGAAATAATTACCATTGTGAGGAATATTTAAACCGTTATTGTAACATGTTGGAAGAGCGTAGCATTCATGTTCTCAAAAGCGCGCAAGCGCGTATCCAAGTTCTCGATCAGCTGATAAACACGATCGAATTTTTGTTCATATATGCCCACAATAGCTTTAAGCTCCCTACGTAAGCTCTCCACCTCTCCTTGCGGATAGTTTTGCAGCTGTTCTAGTTCATCCACAATATTTGCACTACTGCTAGGCCGATCATTACTTGTGTCGTTGTCTTCCACATCCTCTATGCGATACATACACGCTATATCGTTGATATATTCACCCGGAAATTCGCTGTCCATCACATCATGACCGTAAGCTATGCTGTGCGGCTTTAGCAGCATATCCATAAGTATATTCAAATTGTAGCAGTTCCAATCATTGCCGCGTATATCGAAATGCTGCAAGTTCTCCAAATACTTGAAGTTTTGCGGATTGATCTCGCGCAGCTGATTGTAAGAAACATTGAGAAAGTTCAATTGCGTCTGCGCGGCTATCGCCTCGACGGGCAATTGCTGCAAGCCCGTATTGCCAAGATTCAAACGTTTCAACGAGTTCGCCAACCATGGTGTGGGCAGTGTGATCAATTGTGGATTGTCGCTTAAATCGAGTACTTGCAGCTCGTTGGCGCGCGACAGCGAGGCAACCTGTTGCAACGAATTGTTACGCAGTGTCAACGTTTTTAGTTGTTCCGGCTGTGCAAAGTACAGCTCTTGTATCCGATTGTAGCTGAAATCGACGTTGCGTACATAACCGTAAATGTTGACACGTGTGAGCGTACAATTGGCGGCGTTCAAATTCTGCAATTGCAACATCAATACGAGTGTGCGTAATTTGCGATTATTTCCAATATCCAAAATAATAAATTTTGACTGACGTCGAAACGTGTGCTCATCAATATGCTCGAGCCGATTATCGCTTAGCGTGAGTATCAATACATTCAAATTATTGGTGAAGAGTTGATTGTTTAGCGTGCGTAAGCGATTGTTATCCAAACGTAACTCCTCCAACGCGTTCAAATCATCGAACAGCCCCTTCGGTAGTTGTGTTAGGCGATTATTACTCAAATCCAAATAACGCAACTCTGTCAAACCATCAAAACTATCGCTATCCAATTGTATCAAGCGATTCGTATCGAGGAAGAGATATTGTAGATCGCTCGCGTATTTGAAAGTGCTATCGGTGATCGCTTGCAGGCGATTGTTGGAGAGCAATAGAATGCGTAAATTTTGTGCCATAAGAAAAGACTCCCACGTCAGTACTTGTATAGAGCAATTACGCATATCCAACTCTTTAACGCTCACCGCATAGAAGAGGTTTAGCGGAAAGCGTGCAAATGTCGTATTCTCAAAGATCAGCGTATCGTAGTTGCGCGCATTCACAATATCATAGGTGGTATCCTCTTTATTGATATGTACCTCGGTTTTAATACCAAAGAAGGCCACTTCATCCAGCCGTTCATAGTGAAAATTGTAGCAATGTCTCTCGAGACAGTTCTCGTCCATACTCTCGATGTTACGTAGTTGCGGTCGCGTATCTTCAAAATTGTTTGTGTTCTCAAAATTATTCGGGAATTGTGTGGTTCTTATTGTAGTCGTCGCCTCAGCAGCGTTGGTGGGCGTATTATCATCCAACTCGAACGATTGCAAGCTCAGCTCCAAGTTGTCTTCAGCTGTGCCGGAGTCGAAGTTTGTGTCTACATTTTCCTCGCTTTGTGCGGCACTCGACGCGAGTAGGCAAAGTGCCAAAAATAAGAGCGTATGCGCAAATTCGCGTTTCAAAGGCATGTTTCAAACAGCGGCGCTTGTAATTTACGTGATATTTTGACGTTTTTTTTTAAATCTTTGTATATATATTTTCCGCAAAAAAATTTTGTTTTGCGCGACGCTAAGCGGCCTTATTTCGCATCCCTTAACAACTGTGTGTGTTGTTGAATTTTTATTCGATTTTAGCAATTTGCTCCGTATTCGCCAACACTCGCCTTTTGACTGATCTCATTAATGCAATCAAATATTTCGTGCAAAAATTTGCTATAATTTCGCTGATCTGCTCAATGTGTGTGCTCGCTCTAAATATGTAATTGTGTTGTATGTTCCATTTCAATGATATTTTATTAAAAATGATTTGTTTTTGCTTTGTGTTTTCATAAACAAAAAAAAAAAATTAATAATGAAACAATATTTTTTGCAAATTCTACAAAATCGTTGGTTTTGTTGTTGTGCTGCTCATAATAGATCATCACTTTGCTTTATTTATATATGACCTTTACCGTTTTCATTGTAGCATTTTCGTTTTTATTGATATTTCTCTATTTAATTTTATATTTATTTTAATTTTGTTTTGTTTATTTTCCGTATAAATAATAGGGCATCGTATTATTTTCGCATTTGTTGTCATTGTTCCGCCTTAAAAGAAAATTACGCTCGTGCTTTACTCAATGTCTGTCTGTCTATCTGTTTGTATGCAAGTATGGGTGCACATTTGCATACAAAAATATTTGTACTTCACTCGTTAATACACTTTGGTACCAAATTATATAGAAAATGATATAAAATACCATATTTAGTATTATGTGTTTAACGCTTTCCAAACATCACATCATCCCGCCCGAGGCACGAGTATAGTCCCTAATTAAGCGCACATAGCTACGCCATATAACTTAGTATAGTGCTCGTAGAGCTTTATGCATTCAAGCCCTTTTTGTACAGTTAATTCTAATAACATTTACGCTGATAATAACCGTGAAGCGATTAAAATAGTTACGCTTGAGTAAATTTAGCTGGCGGTATAGTTGGGTGAGCTTTTTCTGATATTATTTTTCAATTAGAGCGAGTTATTATAATGAGAGTTATTATAACGGTAGCTGATAATTTTTAGAGAAATTCACTCTTGACGATATCAATTGTCATTCCATATTGTTCTTGTTCAAGTGGACATTCTGGATTTAGATCCAAAACCAAATCTCTTCAATAACCCAGTGATCACCTTCAAGAAAGAGCCCTGAGACTTGCATACTTGCTGCAAACTGAAATATGTTTATTTTTAAAGCTAACAACACTAATTAAAAAATTTATCGGAAATAACTTATTTAATAACAGTTAAGTTTGGATGAGTTGTATTTTTTAATAAAACCACGAACCTCGTGTAACTGTACTTTATTAGTTCTGGCGAAGCTTCAGATTGCAGTAAACTCGTTCCAAGTTTATTTATAAATTAAAAAATTTTTACTTATGGATACAAATATTTCTGGATTTCGATATATAGTTCAAAAATATAACGGTGATTGCCCAACTTAACTCCAAAAAAGACTCAACTCTTTTTTTCACAAAACTTGCAGAAAACAACTGCATTTCCATATCAAATTCTTTTAAATCACTTTAAGGAATGATTATGCCCAACTATACCAGTTTAGTTACACAAATATATCCCTATTTAGGAGAGATTCATCCAATGTAAACATTTCAACCTTTTCTATGTATGCTACACAATACAATTCATTATTTATTCTCTCACGAGCTTGAGGAGAATCACATTAAATAGTCATTGCTATAGCTATTCCGCTTTAGCTCCAATCTGATAAGTACCTTGTATGCCACTGAAACATTATCGCGACTATAAACATCTAAACACCGAAAACGGTACTTTTTATATATTTATCGAATACTTGTTATCCTTATTACTCGTAAAAAAATAAAAGGTTGAGTTATAAATTCAAATTTACTGCAAAATTATTTGCATACGAGGTTTGTTTAAAAAGTGTCGTGAATTTTGTATTTCTTAAGAAAGTGTTTATTTATTCATCAATATCTAGTTTGTGCCCTTCAAAGTAATCAACGGTAGATATAATGCTCTTTTGCCAGCGTTGTTTCCAATCTTCAGTCGTAGCGTCGCGTCGTACTTTTATGGGCCTCTTCAGTTTTGGGAACAAAAAAAGTGACGGAGCACCAGGCTTGGGAAATATGGTGGCTGCGGCACCATTAATGTGTTGTTTTTCGGCCAAAAACGAGGTTTGTTCAAACTGTATCGCGAATTTTGAATTTTCGCGGGCTACATGTATCGCATCTTCATCGAAAACTACTTACGTAATAGCGTAAGTGCATTATATCTACCATAGGGGGGATTATTTTGAAGGGGACAAATTATGGTAGATATTCATGAACAAATAAACACTCTCTTTAGGAATACAAAATTCGCGATAATTTTTGAACAAACCTTGTATACATTATACTATACAATAAAATATTATTTAAAATTGTTTGCATTTCAATATAATAGTTATTGCGTTAAATTATAATTTCTTCCTATTATCACTTTAGCTACTTGAAGCGGAATCAATTTTTAAGCTCCCAAAAAACTTGAACACATTTGATTTGCAATGTTGATAATAAATTCAACAAAAATACAAGTCGATATATGTATATATCAGTATATTATAGTCAAGCCGCAAACTCACTCTGTACTTAACTGATTCGAACGCGAAAAAATATGAAAAAAATCAGCGATAATGGCAACCGATAAAGAAAACAAGGCGAACATATAAAACTCAAACAAAATGCTGAAAACATATTGTGACAAATCTTTTGGAATACCTTGATTAATCGTTTCTAAAAACGGAAAAGTCAAAGTATGTTCGTGATATGAGCCGCAAAAATAATTATTGTAATAATGATTCAAAACTTTTATACATAAGTATATTTATTTTATTTTTAATTTCTCATTAGTAGAGATATTATTTATTAATATTAAAGATAATAAATTTATTTTTTAACTCAATGGGTTTTTATTTTAATTTTACAATCCCGAAATTTTAGGGACAAATATTGGCGTTCCGAAATTTCATAAAGCACTTACAAAAAGGCAAAATAATTATAAATTTTGCTTTCGCAGCTCTACTTACTCTCTTAAGGCGTAAATTTTACAAATATTATTTCAAATTGCAGAATTAATACAAACATATAATATAATTATATAAATTACGTTAGATTAGATGGCTGATCGCTCAGCAAGACGTAGAGTCACACTTAGGCTGTTCTGAACAGTGCTTTGTGAAGCCATACGAAAAACTCCTGTAGTATAGTTTAATAGCTTTGCCTCAAAATTATATTAGAGAGTTTTAAGAAATCAATATATGCGCGAGTATATATGCTATATATGACCCATATTTAGCAACCTTCCATTTCTATTTTTATATGCTATATTTTACAAAGCATTGTAAATCCCGAAAATTTTGTATTATTGTCAATAATAATATTTATGTAATATAAACTTTATAGTATAACCATAATAATATTTATATGCCGTGAATCCCGAAATTTTCGGGACTAAAAAGCATTCGGGATTTTTCAAAAGTTACTAAGTCCCATTTCAAACTTGTGTATATAGACATTAATATTAGTGATTATATAATCTCAATATGATGATATTAATCTTAAACAAAAATGTAGTGATGTCAACCCCGCATTATATCGCATTTTTAAATCCGAAATTTTTCGAGATTTTATATTATTTCTAGTAGTATATGGGGTATAATATATTTGATATCACGTACTTGCATATATTTTTGTTTTTTATGCACTTGTTTTATTTGCCAAAGTGCCTGAGTGTCCGATAAGGTTGACAATTTGTTTTGCCACTTGTCGGCGATAAATCTAAAAAATACGAGACATTTCGCTAAAAAACTAGCTAGAGTAAAAATTAAACAATAAAATCTGCGGCTAATTGTGTTCAAATGAAAATAAAAGATTTGTTGCCTTTTAAAAGGCTCAACAGTTACTTTTCGTTGTTCTTTTTATCTTTTTTCTGCAATTACATTGTAATCAAACAAACTTGCTGTGGAAATACCCCAACGCTTGCACGAATATCAACAAGTGACTCACTTTGTATTATTATGTATCTATTGCTAAAAGCTATAAATTACCCACATTACTAAATGCAATTAAGCTTGTGTTATTTCTTTTAATGAATCGAGGTACTAATTGCTAGTGAGAACCGCCGTGTTAAGATCGAAAGTGTAATTTAGATAATTCACCATACACAATCGCACTCAATAATTGATTGAGTGGGAGGAGGTATTGAGTCTATACTCTATACTTAGCCTACGCAATCACGTTTTAATTATGTACAAAATTAGAAACGCTTTCGAAAGAGACACACGATTTTGAAATTCAATTTTATTAAATCATAGTTATTTTATACATATATTATATTATATTTCTTCACATTTCTACTTCACCAAAATGTTATTCGGCTCACTCATCTTCTTTAAGAATTTTACAGCACTCTGGATAGTTGTGTTTCGTGATTCAATATTTGGGTTTGGTTGTAAGAGGATGATACGATATCAATCACATAAAAAGCTGAGTCCGCGACAGATTGTTATATGCACCTTAATGATCCTGAATATTGTTCGGCTAATAACAGTTATATGAACTAACGAAAATTCTAGTTACTCGCTGGTTTTGAGAAGCAACTTCTCTCGTAGTTCACATGATTTATTTCTACCTAAACTCAAGTATTTTATCAGAGTTCTATTTGTTTTTATACTCTCGCAACCTGTTGCTACAGAGTATAATAGTTTTGTTCACCTAATGGTTGTTTGTATCACCTAAAACTAATCGAGTTAGATATAGGGTTATGTATACATAAATGATCAGGATGAACGAGTTGAAATCCGGGTGACTGTCTGTCCGTCCGTCCGTCCGTGCAAGCTCTAACTTGAGTAAAAATTGAGATATCTTTATGAAACTTGGTAGACATGTTTCTTGGTACCGTGAGACGGTCGGTATTGCAGATGGGCGTAATCGGACCACTGCCACGCCCACAAAATGCCATTAATCAAAAACAAATAAATTGCCATAACTAAGCTCCGCAATAAGATACAAAACTGTTATTTGGTACACAGTATCACATTAGGGAGGGGCATCTGCAGTTAAAAGTTTTTGTGCAAAGTGCAGTTTTTTTTTAAAAGTGGGCGTGGTCCCGCCTCTAATAGGTTTAATGTGCATATCTCCTAAACCGCTAATGCTATAATAACAAAATTCACTGGAAGCAAATGTTTTTAGCACTTCTATTGACGGTGTGAAAATAGTTGAAATCGGGTCGCAACTCCGCCCACTCCCCATATAACGGTACTGTTAAAAACTACTAAAAGCGCGATAAATCAAACACTTAACACGCCAGAGACATTAAATTTTATCTCTGGGATGGTATGAGATGACTTTATAGGAACCGCGGTCAAAATTAGACAGTGGGCGTGGCACAGGTGAAAACCCATATCTTGAGATCTGCTTAACCTATTTCAACAAAATTCGGTACATAACGTTATTTATATATTTCTATGTTATAGTGCGAAAATGGGCGAAATCGGACTACAACCACGCCTATTTCCCATACAACACCTTTTTCAATTCCATCTGATTCTTTCACTTTCCACTATGCATATCAAGCAACAATGATTATATCGAGGTAAAACTTTGCGTGAATAATACGCTTAAGGTATGACACCTTGTGACCAAAAATTGTCTAAATCGAACCAAAACTGTTCAAGCCCCTAAGTACTAAATATGTGGATCCCAGTGCCTATAGTTGACCTTCTACCGAACATATCAGCCAATCCAAAAAGAAATCTCAAACGAGTAT
Source organism: Bactrocera oleae (assembly GCF_042242935.1). Taxonomy (NCBI): domain Eukaryota; kingdom Metazoa; phylum Arthropoda; class Insecta; order Diptera; family Tephritidae; genus Bactrocera; species Bactrocera oleae. The sequence continues at coordinate 19,683,428 of NC_091536.1, read as the reverse complement.
ACCATTTGACTTTGCGAGAGTATAAAATGTTCGGTTACATCCGAACTTAGCCCTTCCTTACTTGTTTGGTTTCGGTTTTTGGTACCTTGAGTAGATAGAAAAATTTCCGTTAAATCTCCCAAATATACTCTTTTTTCATTTATATGGAAAACTAATGCAATTCTTGCTACATAAATATGTGAAGGCCAAAAGCTTTCAAAGACGTTGGTTGGGAGACGTTGCTCGATGAGGCTCCGTGTCAAACGCAGGAAAAGCTTCCTTCAGCACTGTGAGTCACTCGCCAAGCCATTTCATTCGAAAAGCGACCTCAATACCAAGAGAGGCACGAAAAAGTCACGTTGCCTTACGTTGCCAAAGCTGTTTAAACGTACCTATAAACGCTTAAGTGTGAAGTCCTACCCCAAAGGCCATATTGACCAGATATTGCAACGTCCGATTATTATTTGTGGCGTCGGTTGGCACATGGTCTCGCTCAAAAGCAGTTCCACTCACACGACGACATCGATTTTTGAATAGCTTCACCAGATTAACAGTTTTACCGTAATGGTATTCGTGCTATGCCAGAAAGATGGAAAAGAGTTGTGACAAGCGATGGGCAATACTTCGAATAATTCATTTGTAACCATTTTCTTACAATAAAATTGTATTTTCATTAAAAAAAAAACCAGCGAGAACTTAGTATAATAGGCTTTACCCAATTTATAGCAATATACATACAAGGAGCAAACATGTAAATTCAAATAATTTCCCATCTATTAGTTTGAATTTGTTGCCACGCATTTTTATTTGTTTTTTCAATTGAGACGGCATATGACTTCGTTTAGCGTAAACAATAACAATGAATGGGTACTTAAAGCATATACAAATAGACATACATGTACATAGTTTGTATATATAAAATACAAACAATTAGAATTTAAAGTAAAAAAAATTGATAAATTTCCAATTTAATTTCATTTAAGAATAATTATTTTGATTCCGTTGATTAGTCTCGAGGGAAATGTAAATAAATTCATGCTACTTCAGTGGCACTCAAACTCATTAATTAGTTTTAGTATGCAAAGCCTGATAGCGGCTTCCTCAGGCCTGTTGCTTGAATTTATTTTATACAATATTTTTGTTTACTCGCATAATATAAATATGGTTAAGTTTTTATTTCATTCATAATTATATATATATATATTTTTTTTTTAGTATAGTCTTTGCTGTATATTATATGCTAGATTGCTACTCATCCATTTCAACGAATTTATCACGTACCCTCGCACATACATACATAACTTACGATGTTTACCTTTAAATAACCGACAAGTAAAGCATTTCAATTTAAATCAGATTTTCCTTAATAGTTTTGCTTTGTCCGAGTAATGTTATGATTAAGGCCCATTGACATGACACAAGTTAACTCAATTGTTGCGTTTGCCTGATGACTTTGCGGCAGTTTGTGTGCGAGCGTGTTTGTCATGTGACGGAACAATAAATTATAAATGCTTCTAGGCATACCTTACTTACGTATGCACACATGACAGTTGTGGTATTCACTTGCCGGGTGTTAATGTGTTAAATACTTAATGATGACTTAAGCAAGTGATGACTTTAGGAAATGTGTTTAAGTCACTTCTGAAAATAACAATTGCAATATTTTTCTATTTCTCCAAAAAAAAAATTTCGTTGAAAATTTTCCAAATTATCAAAATCAATAAAGTAATAATTCTCTAAAAAGGTTAATTTTGGAAAATTTTCCGCTCAAAATCAATAAAGTATTTATATATGCCAGTGGGTCCGTCTGACATCGCTGCGTTTGCTCTCGCTCAATTACAATCAATTGACGTCCATTTTATTGTCAATTTGTAATTGTGTAATATTGACAAAATTGAAAGGCAGCTGGCAACAAGGGCAGGAACTAGGCGACTAACAAGCCGCCACACTTGTAATTGCATATGGTTATACATACAAAAATGAAATTGTCGGTAAGAAGCTAAATACTTGTTGACAGCAAGAATTGAGTTAAGAAACAGAAACGTATTGGCGACACGGCGACCTGAGAACTTGTCTAAACAATCACGTGCGCCAAGCGGTGTTGGCAGCTGCAAAATGTAGTATACAACTTCATTCATTTAAACACAATTATCTGGTTAAATCGGCAACGTGATATAGCAAATGAAGGACAAACAAATAAACAATCTAAAATGTCATTAACTTTTGGCTCGAGTGTGTCGTCTAGTTTAGCGCTGCAAGGGAAATTTGCTAATCACACAAATTTCGTGTAATACAGTGGCATGTATTGGAAGTAAAACAGGATATTTGAGTTCTTCAAAATTTCGTTGAAATGCATTTTTGAAGCCTTTCGTAATTTCAAAGTGTTCGCTTCCTCCACGAAACTTCACTATTTTCTTCGCCAAATGCGATCGTTCTTATTTAAATAATAAATAATTCAATTAAAAATAGATTTGCCCAGCAGCTCACAGTTGAAGTCGCCGTTGACCTGTAATTTGGTGCAATTTTCAAAAATAGTAAATATTATATATGTCAACTTCATCGAGAGCACATTAAGTTTTACTTTTCTTCAGTTTTCGGCGCGGTATTACCAATCCACTTCTCCTCCACGATACCGAAATGATGCTACAACTGTCTAGATTGTTATTGTCTGGAGATGTGACCCTCCTTTGACTGGTGTCTCAATTCGTTTTGTTATGACTAAAATGGTATGCAAAAAAATCTCTCCACTCGGTGACCAGATTTATTTGTCGAAATAATATTAAAAAAAAATGTTGAACGTTACTTTGAATCAAACTTAAATAATGACGCTGTATCGTAGAAATTTAGATTTTTTTTAAAGCTTATTTTTAAGAAAGTGTACTAGCGAGTTCATTGTTCCAGATCGAACGAATAATAAATTAGTCAGAAACATTGGATTGTTTAAATATTATTACATTATGGACTTTTTGGTCGAGAGAATTTGGAGAGAATTCTTGACTGTCTTATTACTACATTTCTCCCATCAGCAGTGCCAATTTGCACCTAAGCATAAATCAGCCATACAAATGCAGCTTTATAAAGCATTTGCACATATCTACATACCAAGCGTTATCCTTACATCAACTAAATGCTAAGCTTTTCTAAGAAAAAAACAGCGCAAAAATAATAGCGTGAATGGCAATTGTTGCTTTCCGCCGAAGCGCTTATTCGTTGGTACTACAATGGCTGCGATTATCCACTGTAATAAATAAACAAACCGCCTGGGCGCACTTTATATAATGATGACGCATCCGAATGGCAATGGAAACGAGCGCTCCCAGACCGATGGCGGCGTCCACTTGAGTTGGCAGGTGTACGATTAATAAAAATGGTTTGTCTGCATGTGTTTATTTAGTTGCAACAATGTTGTTGCCAAGAAATAACATAAGTGGCGTCAGTAATGGACACAAACCATTCGCATTTCGTACACTCCGTTACGTTCGTTCGTGGATGGATGGATGGTCAAACGCGTTTGCAGAAGCATTATTAGAAAATGATTTCCTCAATTAATGTTGTTTCCTTTACTTAACTTGTTTATTGTTATCGCTATTGCTACGTTTATTATCGATGACATTGTATGCTTGCAGCAACAAACTTGAGGTTTCGAAACCAGGTAAAAAGTACATACATATGTACTATGTACTATGTACACTCTACCTACAGCGTCTACTAATAGCGATGGACTGATTTTGACAGCTCGTGGCGGCCATGTTTGTTTCAGGATTTGTGGAAAAATTTGTCAGTGTGTTCAGTAAGGCTTGCCATTTCATCATGTTACGTTTTGATTTAGTACAAGACTTGGAAATTGTCCAAGATTATTGTGCAAATTCTCGTTCAAAATTGTCGGCACAACAAAATAAAAAACAAAACCCATATTGAAACCAAATGAGACCCTATATTTATATTATAAGTAAGGTAGTCTATTGATGTTGGTGATAATTGTGGATACATACATACTCAAACATAATTATGTTGAAAGAATGCAACTTTTAGTCTGAAAAACGTTAATAATAGTCTGCAAGATGATTAATGAGCCTTTTTTTTATCTATTGTGTAAAAATTTCTAGTACTTTAAATTAATACAAAGCACTTAGTGGTTCAAGTCGTACATTTTTTCCAGAAAAAAAAACAAATCCACGACAGTGCCAGTCGTCTTGAAGAGGTATGTAGGTAATAAGGTAGACTCATCTCAGTACTTCTTGTCATTGTCTAACTTTTGCGAGCTTGGCTTCCTTTCCTTCAGCCATACACGCTCAGTTTTGGGTATTGAAATTAGTTGTCGTAGCAGATTACGTGAGTCTCGGACGCTTCCTCGCTGAACATACTTTCTATAATTTATGGGGAGTACATAACATATGTCTCAGAGAACATATGTATCTGGCAACATCAGCAATAACCTGATATTTTGAATATTTTTAATTGACAATATCTTAGACCGAAGACTCTTCAGTCCATGTGAAATAAAGTTACGAATATTTTTTTGATAATCGTATGGTTTGTTCAGCTTCATGGGCGTAATGTTATCAAAATTTCCCGCGTTCATTAGCAACTTATCTTAACCAAAAATTTGCATGTTTATGCATTAGCGTAAATATATCGGAATTTTCTATTGATTTATCATGTAAATAGATGTGTATATGGAATGTACACAACTACCATATCAGTATTAGAATTAATCGGAAAATATAAATATTCCATAAATTGCACAAAACACCACAATTATCTTTGATTTCAACTATAATTAAATCACTTTATGAAACCACAAACACTACATTTACCGCAAATAACAATCATCACGTGGTGACCAGACAAACTTACGAGAGTAAAATTGAAAAAAAAACAAGAAACTTCGGTTGCCACCGAAGCTATAATGCCCTACACAAATACAAAGGTCCCTTACAAAAACTTGATTCCGATCGTTCAGTTTGTGTGGCAGCTATATGATATAGTGATCTGATCTGAACAATTTCTTCGGAGATTACATTATTGCCTTAAATAATAAACCATGCTGAATTTCGTGAAGATACCTCGTCAAATAAAATAGTTTTCCATACAAGCACTTTGTATGGCAGCTATATGCTATAGTAGTCCGATATCAGCCATTTCGTCAAATGAGCAGCTTCTTGGTGAGAAATAAAAAACTGTATATTTGTATGTTCTACCTAGATACATACATATGTACATTTTATGTAATGAACTTCCATACATATGTAATCCTTTTGATATTTATACCCTAAACAGGATATGTTAAGTTTGTAACACGCAGAAGGAAACGTCGGAGACCCTATATAATACATACATAAATGATCAACATGATAAGCTGAGTTGATTTAGCAATGTCCGTCTGTATGTATATATATGAAACTTTGCACCTGTTCTTTACTCACAAAGATGCTGCTCATACCGGACCACTATAGCATATAGCTGCAGTACAAATTGAACGATCAGAATCAAGTTAATGTAAGGAACCTTGGTATTTGTGAAGGGTATTATAGCTTCGGTAGAATCGGAAATAACGTTTATTTTGTTGTTTTATGCTTTGTTTTCATTGTCTTAAGCGTTTTTGAGCTATGCAAAAAGAAAACCCACACTAAGCAACCTTGTGTTTGTGTGCCATATTATTTTGTGGTAGAATCGTAACAGACAAGTTGGCGGCAGCAACGGAGCAAGAGCAGACAGATACAGAGATGCAAATATAATATATGTATATATATGTATGTACGTAAAAGAGCGTACCTATCTATGTGTATATGGAGACATTTTAGACTATAATGTCCCAAATATTGAAAATAAATGTATTCGACTATTATTTATATATATATAAATCATATATGTAAATGTGTGATATATATGTAGTTATATATTTAGTTGCTTTGTAAAAAAGTAAATGAAAAACAAAATTAAAAATCGTTTACACTTACTTATATAGTTTTTTGTTTATTTTTTCTGCAGTCCCCTTCTTTTTAAGTATGTTAGACTCATATGTATGCATATGTATTTAGTTAGAAAATATCTTTGTAAACAGTCACACCACTTCTCCCGTCATCTATCACTCTTTAATGCTTTTATAAAATTCTTTTATATGTTTTCTTCTTATCCCCTTTATCACCTAGATTTGGCACAGTTTTGTAGCGAAAATTTTGTAATCGGAAATTTGTGTTTATTTAATGACGTTTGTAGTGGAAATTTCCACTTGTTATGTTAAAATATTGCCAAATGCTTATATTTACAGAAATGAAAGGCATTAAGGTTTCAAATTGAAATTAATTATAATTTTCGGGAATAACTCAGACCTCTAATTTTTCATTTAATAGTAATTATAAGCTATTATATTTATATATTATATTATATATTTTTGAAAAACAAGCTTTATTCTTCCACCCCTAAAAACTGGAAACAAAATTTTTAGCGTATTCCAATAATTAAATATAAAATGTTAACACTTGGGGTCTACATTTAGGCGCTTTAAACGAAAAAAGCAAAGTTACGATAAAATTGTTGAAATTTCGAAGTAAAAAAATATGAAAATAATATGCATTATGCCAAAAATTTTTTTAAATTATTTCAATTGATTATTTTTGTTTGGACTGTGTTGACATCTTAAAATAAATTTGATTATATATTGAAAAAAAAAAATAAAATTCTTAGGAATGGTGAAAAGCTCTCAGGTATGGCTTACTCATGATTTAACTACTAAAACTAAAAACTACAGAAAAATTTAAAAATAACGGTAACTTCACCTGCCCCAACCTATAATATTCTTCACGGCTGCATTTTTATAGCTTAAAAGGGTAGAAAAGATATTTATCTTGACTTTACTCGATCAGTTTGTATGGCTGATAGATGCTATAGTGATCCGATCTGACAGTTCATTTGGAGATTGCACCGTTGATATCTTATCAAATAAATGAGTCTTCTCTATAAGAACTTGATTTTGATTATTCAGTTTGTGTGGCAGCTGTATGCTAAAGTGGTCCGCTATCGGACATTCCGACAAATGAGCAGCGTCTTGGGCAGAAAAGTAGGTGTGCAAAATATCAGATCGATAGCTTAAAAACATAGGGACTAGTTCGCGTATATACAGACCGAAAAACAGACTGTCAGACGGACAGACAGATTCAGCTCATCACGCTGATCATTTACATATATACATATACAACTTCGTGGCAAACTTAATATACCTTGTTCAGGGTATAATAACAAGTAGTTAAATAACATATCTATAAAAATTCAAATAACCTTGTATATATACTATGCGAGCTAAATTAGTATAACAGTACTAAAGAAAAACCTGCAGCTGCTTGAAATTCAAATTTTATTCTCTCTTCGCCTTTTTCACTTTCATTGAATAATGCAAATTTGTCACAGTTGACTTATACCAAGTTATTTATAGACGCCATGAGAGGTAGGGAAATGCTTACAGCTAATTGAAAAATGTAAAATCAGAAATTCACGAAGAGAAACTGACAATTTTGCCATTTTTCACCTTCAAAAGAATTACATGCATGCACGGTGTTTCAAGCTAATTATATAGGCATGTAAATTGTTAAACGAGAATTTGAAGCGAACCAGTAGAAAAGTTATTACATGTTTATTTTGGAAGGTGATATTGTCAAGTTAAAACTCGTTTATGAGATATACGATGATTATATTTTATCTACCAAATATTTTCAGTTGAAGATTTATGCAAGGTCTATAAAAGAATAATAGCAGCGATATTTATGCAATTTTCGAAGTTCGATGAAACAAAAACTATCGTATGGAAATTTTATCACCAACTCAAATTTTATCAAAACACCATATATTTAACTTAGCATAAGAGAGTTTCCTTGCAATCCTTGAGATTTGCCACACTCAAAATCCACATTTCGTCTGCATTTCGTGTTCCATTTTCCTATTTGTGCCGATTTGCGTTCTCGCTAAACACCTGCAAATGGGCTGTCATTTAAAATTTCATTCAAAATATAACACGTTCGCCAAGAATCGTTTCGCTTGCGATAAAAAAAAAACAACTGAACCAACGAAAACACGACAAATTACATGGCAACAATGAAAGAAAGATGACATCATTCAAGTCGACAGAAAACACAGATCCGCATATATCAAAACAAAGATCAAAGTGAGATTATCCGCACATAAAAAAACAGGGAAAAAACAATAGAATATTAAGATCATACTGTACATGTAATTGCATGAATGTTGTTACTAATTGCAACTCGTTATATGCAAATTTTTTCTATTGAATAAAAACTAATAAAAACTACGCCTATACTTAGTGCCTTTGCCATTGAAATAACTGATGTTTTATAGCGCCTCGCGATGATGAAAATTATTTGCAGAAGCTGAAGCTAAAAAGGGATTATATAACAGTACTAATTTGCATGACTTGAAAGTTGTTGCTTTGAACTGGAAATTTCTATTGAGAAAGCATTATCTATTTATATGTTTTTTATTATATCTCGATTCTCAGCGATTTCCAACTGATATACTGAAAATTTTTAATATAATTGCTGTCTGATGTTGGTAGCATTTCTTAACACTAGGTTTACGGGCGTTTATTATACGTATTAATGAAAATACAATACGTATTTATAAAAAAAAAATCAATTTATTCAAACTAAATCTGAGTTTAACAATATAAGGCTCCACATAAAAGTAAAATATTAATAAGTCGAAATTTTTTTAAGTGAACTGTGTGCATAAATTATTTAGAAGAAATGATTAATTTACGATGCAAAACGGTTGAAATCGATTGCAAAGTTTCAATTCCGTCAAATTGACGGGTCCCGTAAATATAATGTTAATAGGGGACTACTGCCATTGAAGAAATCTGAAGCTTAACCAGAGCAAATTTGGTTTGTAGAGACTTGAAATTTTCTGAAATTGGAGAGGTCAAAAATTAGCGGGTTGGAAAACTGCCTTATTCCACAATTACGAAAAGAGCATTTTTTTATCAATGTTAAAGTTCTAATTCTAAATGCCAGGCAAAGCCCAAACTTTAAGAAAGGGATCGTGAACGCTTCCGCAGAGAGGAAAAGTAAACAGATTTCTAGTGACAGCCAAGTTTCCTCAATTCAAGCGAAAAGATGTCTAAAACGTGACAACTATTGACTGAGTCATATTCAGTAATGCCTTTAAGCTTAGCTTGAAGCATTAGAGGAAGAGAGAAGTTATCGTCTTCCAAAGCATCTTATATCCCAACCTCATCGAAATTTATTCGTTCGCGTTTTATTTTCTTAACAAAATTTTATGATATACGGTCGCTTGTGGTCATCTCCTTTCTTCCTTCTTCGCTCAACTCTCTTTATAAAAAACCCATCTTTCTTTTATACTATAACTCTATGCTAAAATTAACGGCAACATACTCTGCCCTCAAAGAAAAGCATTCTCGACAATTTCAAATTTATTTTAATATATGCTTAATAACATGGTCCTGTTACATGGTAACATCAAATCAGCAGTTTGTTTTGCGTCCTAAATGCCTAAAATGTTCATTTGATTCATTGCGAAAACATACAATTTCTGCTCGCTACGAAATAATTTTAGACAAATTTTTAAAAAATAAGTATTAAATATACCACGCTACTGAGTTAGAGCAAAAAGTATATACACATTTAAGTGTTTTAACGAAGAATCAACTAACGAATTACCAGATTAACATGTTCGGTCTGAGTACCCCTAATGTTCTTAAACCTATTCTCTCATTTGTATCTCATTCCCTATATATGTTATGGTATGTATTTTATATCACTGTAAGTGAACGAGTACATCATATTTGGTGACTAAACCAAAAAGATTACTACTTTATTTTATATATATTGTATGTGTGAAAAGATCATTATTTCCAGATAGAGTATTGTGAATGTAATGTGCTTATTATAAAAAAGGATTACAATTGTTTAATCAATAGACCTAAAACCTATTCGTTGTATCGCGACGGTTCGAGAGATCAGCCTGTGCGATGGGTGGTATAGGCTTTTTATCCGCGGGTGGCAATGGCTTTACATCCTCCACTTTACTGGTGCGCTCTTTTATGGCTTTCGGTGGCACAGTGATATCTAAGCTATCACTTTTCTTATAATACAAGTAACAGGTGGACATGAGACCCACCAAAGCCATGGTGATGAGCGACCAACGCAGCGCAGAGTTGAATTTTAGACCGCTGAAAATAATCGTGTATAAAGTATACTATTTACATGGTACAACAATTTCATAACTTACAGGAATAACGTATATTTTAGCATGTTTGTAAAGGTTTTATTCAATGCCACGCCTTCTTCAATCCAAAAGAGTGGAAAAATCATTTTACGCAAATCCTTGGTGGGTTCAATTTTCTCAACAGGTTCCATGTCCATGTTGAACTGCAAACGTTTGGCGGCTTGAAAAGGCGTTCCAGAGGTCTGAATGAATGAAAAATATTGTCAGTGAAAATATGAATACTTCCACTAAGGGCTTAAATATCACCAATTCAAAATCAATGAAAACTGCATGATCCTTCTCATTCGGACTTAAACCGTTCACCTCTTCCAGCAGTTTGGGATCCGCATTATAAAAGTGTGGCATTGATGCTATAATTGGACCACCAACACAAGGTTCTAAATTCATCGTACCTTTGGGTGGACAAGATTCAATATCTTCCGGATCGTCGCAGAAGCAATGCAAACTGGGATCCGCCTGTAGATCAATCAAAGCGCTACAATACTGTTCATGTTTTAAATATTTCACTCAAATAATACCTTTATGTCACCCAAATCCATGTGATATCGCATTGCTGGCATGCCATGATATGAGGACTTCCGTTTGTAGACTGCGCCAAAGGAGCGACATAAATCGGGCGTGAAGGCCCACAAGCCTTGTTCTTTTGTCATGAACGGTGCAAAAATCGTTGAATCGGTACCGATAAATTCGTTACACTCTTCGCCGCCCCATATATCCAATGTGGGCTCATCACCAAATCGTATGACTTTGCCAAGCTTGCTTACATTCTTAACGCCACGACAGACGGTAAAGCGACCACCGTCGGTGTGGTTGTTCTGAAGAAGAAATTTAAATGATTGAAAATATTAAATAATTATTTTGTTTAAACAAAAAATTCTGAACAACCACTTTTCTATTATAAAACTTTTGAAATATACATTGCTTGCTTTTAATTTAATCTGCAGTCATATTTTGCAGACCAGCGCTATTGTGACGTCATCAAGACAACTTATCATATGAAATACTATTGAGATATTCTCTTATTCACATACAATTTGATCACTTTTGCTTATACTCACATTGGCCAGAAACGAGAATAGAAAATGTGTTGAATTCACTTGTCTCGCTTGCCTCACCTCACCCGTGTAGAAAGCCGTGCAGAGCGCTTTAGCAGCAAATTCCGGTGACGAACAGTCCACGTAAAGTCCACGAAAGAATACATCCATAAATTTAGCTGTGATTACCGCTTTCTGCCCAGCGAACACAATATTTATAGCTTTGGCGACTAGATCCAACATGGCGGCACGTTCGCGCTGTACAACCACGGAGATAGGCTGTAAAGACGTTGAGCGAAAAATTTAAGAAATTACTTTGAATAAAATAAAGATTTTTATATTATTTAAAATTCATATCCAAATGAATAAGAATTAATTATAAGCACAAAAACAACAAATTGTCAACATAATGTCAAAATCAGCTGTTTTGCTTTTTTTTAAGTAATAACTGAGTACGAATAGATTGTAAATACAAAGGTTTGTTTTTGAACGGCTAATTATCACCAGCTAGTCAAGTATCTGCGGGAAAAGCGTTTTTTAACCAAAAAAATATAAAAAAAACTAATAGAGTAGAGCATAAGGTGAAAGCGTAAGAATAGAGAGAGCTGCTGGCTTTTGCTAGTTAAATTTCTGCTGGCAGAAAATTTGTTCTTTGTGTGCGTAACTTGCCAATTTTTGCATTCTTCTTCTTCCTTATCATGCAAAATTATCAAATATAGACATGAAGTTAATGAGAAAAACATGAAAAAGGTTATGTCAAGTAACAAAACCTTATTATTTGAATCATGTATAAAAATAAAAATTACAAATTTGAACATATTGTAGTATTCACACACATTGAATGCCAAATCTAACAGTTTATTTCAATATCCGTCTGCTCTCGCTTATAACCAATTGTCATTCTAAATTATTAATTAGTAGTTATTAATTTAAAAGCATTTCATTTATTATGCACAAAGCTTTAAAAACGTTAAAAATAGAAAAATAAACGTAGAAAAACGCATCTCTAGGCCAGTAGATTATATTCAGAAGCCACGAGTTCATAAAATTTAAATATATTAAAATAAAAGCGATAATGATATTGTTCGAAAGAAATAAATAAATATTTTACGCGAATCCGAAAAGTTTGCTACATAAAAATAAAAAAATTGGATAGATAGATATATAGTTCATCGATTAAAGTTATTTTAACATATTATCACAGTAAAAAAATTGTCACATGCATTTGTTTCATATTTTATAACAGTTTTAACAATAACTATGTGGCATTCTGGCATACTCTATATGAGCTAATAGTGGCTAAAACTAAACAACTATATTGTTTAAAAATGTAAAAATGTGTGCTTGTAGTTAAAAATTATCTCATCAATGGCAAATAAATGAATGAATTTGCAAATTACAACATTTCCCATATAATTCAATAAGACGTTCGTAGAACAATAACCGGACACAACAGCGTGTGAAATATGAAAAAAAAATCTAAAATCACAACTCTCATTTTCATAATTCATTTAATTAAATTTCAATTTTATCAAAATTACTGTCGTAATTTCTTAAAACTTCACCTTTTCAACTGTCTCTCTCAACTCACCACAAGCAATGGATGTGGAATAGTTATGAGCTCTTCACCGGTTAGTCCTTTTGAGTTCTTTTCATTGAAATAAAATGTGTTGCGCATAGTGAATGAGATCGAATCTTCTAAGGGATCGTCGACCAGATCATATTTATCCTTCCTTTCACTATCAATATAAAATTCATAAAGCATATTTTTAATATGCATTTCTGCTTCAAGTTGCATATTTAAATTTTTTCTTTCAAATATGGTTTTTATTAAAACTCACTCGAAAACAAATGGTCCGATTTCTTGTAAATTGGGCTTTTCGCCCTTCATAACCTCATCCGGATTGGTGATGTTGAATACATATATATAGAAATGTAGTGGAAATGGCGTCTGTGTCCAGAGATCGCGTATTTCGGTGCCGGGCTTCAGTGAAACTTGCTTTGATGAAATTAAAAATTGGTTATTAACTTTGTGCAATAATAAAAGTAATAATGTTTATATTTTTAAAATCGTTTTAAAATTTTTACAAATTTTCTATTTTTATTAATATTTTTTTATATTTTATTTGTATATTTTTATTTAGGGTTTATAACTTATTTGATTGTTTTTTATCGTTTTATTAAATATTTGGTCCTGTGGTTGTAGTTGCATTTCAAATGTTTAATTATGCTGTAAAATAAATTTTTTTTTTTAATATTTGTATTTACTTAAACCATAAAGAAATAAAACCTCAAACTTCCCATAATGATTTACAAGAAGTGATCCTTTTTACTGAAAAATATAGTGAAATACAGTCGAATAATTTATACAAAAAAATATTTTAATTTAATTTAATTGGTTGCTCTTAGTCCAAATTCTCATACATCCAACTATACATTCTTTACTGGGTTACTTAGATCACCAAAATTTAAAAGCTTCGCAAAAGTTTTGTCGTTTCTTTCGTATACTAATTAACGTACATCAGACAATTGTCTTAATATATTAAATTTTGTTTTATTTATTTCAAATTATTATTTTTTTAATACTGGTTCAAGTGTTTGGTGCTTTTATTGATTTTGTTGTTTTAAATATTATGATCAAATGATCTATTTTCTTTATATTTATAAATCTTACTTTAAGTTCTTTTAATTTTTATGTTTTATTTCTTGAGTTTTTGTACTTCATTTAGAACAATTTTTGTTTTCTTATTAGTTTTTTTTTAATTTACTTCATAAAATTTCTTTGCATTAAAATTATTTTTGTGGACTTATAATCAACTGCATGATATTTTTATTTCATGTGCACCTTTTTTATCATCATTTTGAGTATTTTCGGAAAGCCAACCCAACCAAAAATCACGCCAAACAGCAGCGCCGCCACAGAGGCGATCAAAAGTTTATGCCTCTCCACTTTCATGGTTTCTGTTCGCACTAAACTCAGTTATTTAAAGAAAGGCGTTTAAAAAGAACTTGTTTCGAAATGCACTTTTCAACTTCGCCGGGACGCTTCGTTCTCAACTGCAACTCTCGGTTTCTGCGAACAAACTAAACGCGTCTATTAAGTTTTCCTTTCATAGAACATGCAAACTTTGGCAATAGATATAGTTATTACCCAGACGTCAGATGTCTATGTATGTCGCAAAAAAAGAAAATTATATATTACAACAACAAAAAGAAAAAAACGCACACTAAAAACTGCGGTGAAAAGTATTCAAAGTCGTTACTCCCCATTGGTGTACGTACAAACGATCTGAGAATAAAATCATTATAAACTTAACTGCCTGCTGCCAGTCAGTCATCCATTCAATATATACATATTTAGTATTTACTACTGATATTTTTCGCTTTAAATTCAATAATATGTGCAATTGATACCTGGCTATTGTGTGGACGTTACGATATTTTGCAATAGATGCCGTTCGCAACACGCCCGCCCGCCCAGCGATGGCAAAAATGCACACGCATGTCGAGGCCTGGCAATAGCTGCACGTGTACCAGACACGACAGCACTTCACCGTGATGCGAACTCCTTGACCACGTTTAGACCTACAAATGTGTATATAGCCAACAATAGCAATAAAGTCCTTCTCATTAGCTTGATTGTGGTGTGTATATCCTGTTGTCCCCGACTTTGATTTTTTAATTGCACTAACTATTCATGGAAATTTTATGCAATTGTAAAGAAACGCCCACTTAATTTTGTTTTGATTGTGCAAAAGTTCTCACAAAACAATCAGCATTTATTTGCAAAAGGGTTGTCGTTTACTTTCTTTTGAGCTTTGCCAAGTCTAAAAAATAACCTGAAAATTTTTTAAGTTTTTTTATGAACATGCATATATATTTTTTACATAAAACTAATTTAAATGCATCGTGGTGGTTATGTTCGCGAATTCATATTGATCCACTTAAGATAAATCCTAAAAAATGGTGCCGATCAAGCGTGTGAGATCTAGATTTTATAAATTCGCAAGTTGAATGTTTAATTATTACATTTCATATCCAGCCTTATTCAAATGATTCCAAACGGTTTTTTGTGCAACGTTAAGGTCCTGGACAATCGTAATCGATGTTTGGACTCGGCGATTGCCATTATTTGATCGATTTTTTCGATAATTGGTCTTCTAGAGCGTGATGCATCTTTGACATCGAAACTACCGGAACGGTAGTACAGTATCAGGACTATAAACGCTATTCATATTTTCAGCCGCCTGGCTTGCTTTTTCACCCTTATCGAAGAAAACTGTAAAATATAGCTTTTTCTCTGTGTTAGTGTCCATCTTTGACGCACACTCAAACAAAACTGAATCAATCAATCACAAAGCTGTCAGGAAAGCTTTTTTAGTACGAAATGTCATTCTTTTAACGCCATCTAGTCGAACCCGATCGGACTTATACAACGCGAGATACAGATAAATAACGCCATCTATTGAAAAAATAATGGAGTTCTTTTTACTACACCTAATATATGGTTCAGATCTCCCAAGTTGTCTTTCAACGCCTAGAATAATCAGTATTTTTAAAATCAAAGTGCAGCTCTCAAGGTACTCTCCACACACGCGTCAAATTTTTTTTTTTCTTTATCCAGTTGTATTGATATCAGCTGCTGCCGAGTTAGAATAATATTCGGTGTCGCTCGTTAAAAGCTTTGTAAGCTTAGTTAAAGTTGTCATTACATAAAATCTTTACTAGACCTTCAAAGTCAATCAGAACAAAATAAAACAAAAAATATCTTCTAATAGAGTCAATGAAGGAATCCATGTGTTTTAGGAACGGCGACAATCGAATAAAATATGTCGCAAAATATCTCAAAATGTCTGTTTATTACGGTTTTCTTGTTATGGAATTATGCACTTATTATTATTTTCAAATTACAATATTTTTAGCAATGTGGCAGCGCTGTCTATGCAGTATTCTTTCATATTTTCTTGTTTACATACTTAGATTGCAATTTATATATCTTATTAACTGATACAAATATGAAATACAAATTTCAACTGTCGGAAATAGCTTTGGCAACGCCTCTACACCTGTTCAAAATTTCGTAATTCGCATGGTATTGTTTATCTGCAAACCAGCTGAACTTGAAATTTTAAATGCCTAGCAATTACTTCAAATTGCAACACTTTCGATGCCATTTTTTCTTTGCACTTTTTCACTTTTGACAGAAAAAAACTTTGACGTATTTGTAGGAAAAAACATGTGCTTGTGATAGACAATTAAAATATTAAATACAATTTATTTGTTATTAAAATTAAATAAGTCTATTAACCGCTAAAAATAGCCTTGGAAATCAAAATTAAAATAAAAAGAGAAAAAGAAATTATTTTAATCGAAAAAGTATATAAAGCTATTTTTTAACTGAAAATCGACAAAATATTAAAAAATTCTTGTATAAATATGTAAAAAACATTAACAAAAATTAATTGCAAACCATAACTATTATGCTGCCTCAATTTCGAGTAACACATCAAAATTTCACTCAAATGAGTGAAAACATAAATAATTTAAAAGTAATTTTCCGTTTAATTATGAATGCTTTTGCTTGCATTCGTAATTTCTCTCGTCGTTTCGCTAATTTAAACTTAACATTTTCCAGCTTCAATGTGAATAACAAACAAAACGGAATAAGAAGAAACAAGAAATAAAATTTAAAAAAAAATTTCAACCTTGCACAAGCATCTATAAGAAAATGGAAAGCACAACAAATGGCATGAAGTGAATATAAAAAAAAGAGAAAAGTATATTAACCTGTTCATTCTTTTTTGCACTTTTCTCGTTTTACCAGCACGTCAATTTCAAAAAGCGGGTCACAACGTGCTTTTGTTATTCGGCCACAACACCAATTTCTGCCCGCACACATTAAAACACAATGTGTACATACATATGCGTGAGTGAGTGGCGGTGCAACAGCGTTTGCAACGTCAAAACCGGTTCTCAACACCTTTTTATAAGATTATGCAGCGGTAAGCAATGAAGCGCAATAGCATACCTGCATACAGTACGCAATAATACTATACGAACCAATATTAAAATCTTAAAGAAAGTAAGCAGTCAAAAAATATTTAAAATTCACCGATAATCCTGTTTCATGAATATATTTCTATATACATACGAGTATGTGCTACAAGTATATTGTTGTATAAAAATGTGTTGCGTTTATCACCATGTTTGGAGACTGATATAATATTTCAATATGAAAGTAATGCTTTCGATGATGTAGCATGGTTCTGATCATAGATTCTGGTGGAAGATATAAAAAAAAACTAACTACTTGCGTTTATAATTTATTTTGTACATTACTATGAAAGATCTGCAAAGGAACGATTTTAGACATACTTTCTGTTCAGCAGTTCCATATAATATTCTATGGAGCATTGTTTTATATAATGTATAGCGAAAAATTTCGAAAGAAACTTAATTAAAGTTATATGGCTTCTAGAGTATTGAACCAAATTTAAAAAAAAATTAACTAAAGAGTTTATCTCAACGTAGTATTTTTGCCTACTTAAATACTAAAAATATATAATGTGACCTTTTGAGTACTTGGCTTTTTTTGGTTTTTTTTTTTTAATTTTATCAAACGTTTCATTAATTTTTTAGGACAGAAAAACCAAGGTGTAATATGTACATTTACTACCGGAGAAAGAATTTCTCACTTTTTAACAATTTATAACGAAAACGTGTACCAATATTTTACACCTTATTAAACTTTGGTACGAATATTATTCTCAGAAAGTGTTGTTATTGGTTAAGATTATATGCATGCGACATTATTTGTCTTGCCGTTCAAACTTTTACTAAAACATTCATTTTATGCCACGCTCTCTACATAGCTTTTTATTTATGCTGAGAGACTTAGTATACTAATACGCTCTCGCCGTCACAATTAACTGCTACTTAAGCCAAGGGAGTGACGAACTCTGCCGACCTGGCTGAACCCTCAATTAGCTGCTTGGTTAGTTAATATTTGCTTGCTAGTAGTAATGCCTGCACCAGGTCAATTATTGATAAAGTACACACCCTTTTAAAATGGCTCTTCTGCAAAAAGTGTCAATTAAATTGGAAAGAATCGGTTGTTGAAGAGTTTACACTTACTTGCTGTGCTCTCACTCACCTAGTACTACTGTGTTATGTTGTATGAGTAATAAAAGCAAGCGACATTTGAGATCTGCTTAAGAAAAAGTCCGTTAAAATTTGGCTTATTCATTGCTGAGCGCGGCTGCATTGGTGTTGGTGAGCCGAGTTTGGGAGTGGCTTGAGAGTATGCGTCAACAAAAGTAGTATACAGTTAACACTTGTTCTGGCAAGACGTAACCATAACATTAATAATTTGTTTGCACAATTGCAGGCAGTGAATATCTTTTAGAAAAAACATTGAAATATTAAGCATTTAAGTTATTTTCGAAACGTTAGGTTATACAATTCACATGGGTCCGCGTGGCGCCGAACTTTCTAGTGAATTGAAAGCTCAGATTATCCAGTATTACAAAGACAAGAAGTCGGTGCGTGTTATTGCGCGTTTAGTGCACAAATGTCCAGCTACGGTGCAAAAAGTGATAGAACGTTATCGTGACTCGGGTAGTATTAGAAATAAGGCACGCTCTGGACGCCCGCGTAAATTCGATGAAGCCGAACATCATTTGATATTGCAGAAAGTGCAGCAGAATGCCAAAATGAGCGCACTCAAACTACAAGAGGAGGTGGAATGTGAAACGGGCAAATTGTGCAACACCGAGACTATACGTCGTGTGCTCTACTCCGCTGGCTACATTGGTCCACTGATCCATCGCAAACGTGTGGAATTCGCTAAGTTACACTTGCAACACGATCTCAACTATTGGCGCAAGGTGATCTTCTCGAGTGAGTGCCAATTTCAAGCATACCAAAGCGCGCAACATGTGACGCAGTGGCGTCGTGTCAGCACTGAGTCGGATGCTACGAATCCTTTGTTTGCCTCAAAACAATCTGATAACCTGATAACACTATGGGGTTGTATGTCTGCTAAGGGTGTTGGCCGATTGGTTATCTGCGATACGCAAATGAATCGCGAGAAATATTTAAAAATACTACAGGAAAATGTGATAGCAAGCGCCTCCAAGCTGGACTTACCGTCTGGCGGTTATATATTCCAGCAGGATAATGACTGCAAATACAGAACAGGTGTGGTGCGCGATTGGCTGCTCTACAAAGTGGGCAAAGTATTGTATACGCCATCACAGTCGAATGATTTAAATCCGTTGGAGCAAATATGGGGTCATATAGATTTTATGTTGCAACAAAGTGCAGTGCAAAGTGAAAAGCAGTTACGCACTTTGTTGGAAAATGAGTGGCAGCAGATAACTTCGCAAGTAACCGAAGCGCTTGTCTCATCTATGCCGCAGCGTTTGCAAGCCATTTTAGATTCGGATCAGCCAAATACGACAAATATTTAAACAAGCTGGTTTAATTAATTTATTTTTTATTATAATATATATTTTTATTTTTTTATATTTTTATATTTGTATATTATTTCTTATTCGTATTTACTGCCTATAACGTGGCTTGCCAAGAAAAACCGTTTAAATAGAGTTATCAGCAAAATAATAAATAAATAAGAAAGCACGACTTGATACAATGATTTTATTAAATATTGTACAATAATAAAATTTCCATCTAAAGAACTTTTATTTATCTTCTGAGACAACAATCAGTAACATTTATGTAGCATTAAATCAAAATATATGTTAATGTCAAATGAATGCACGCCCATTATCCGTCCAATTTTAGTTTAATATAATAAGTATTATTTTTTTATTTAATAAATTAGTTAAATATAAAGCTACAACGTAATCATAGCCTATATTTTTAATAAATAAAAACAAAAAATAAATAAAATAAAAAAAGTAAAATAATTTTTTTATGCTCCGTTACATGTATAAGCGTTACGCAGCCCGAGTTTAACTCACAAATTTCTAAGTCCAAAATTGCTGATTTATACCCCTCATAACTCGGTGCTGGATCATCTTAAAAGCAAAAATCAAATCAAAATATATATATTTTTGAAATTTCAATTTTTCACTTTTTGGGAACACTTTGAAGAAGACAAAGCGATTTCTTGCAAAAAAATCTATTAATTAGTTATTGATAAAATAAAAAAAAATATTAGAAAAAATCTTCAGCGTTGTTTCGTAAGCTATGTATAGAAATTGTGTTCAAAATTTTGAAACGATCCGTGCAGTCGTGTTGAAGTTAGGAGGAGCTCCGCTTTAATGTTTCGAAATCTGATGTAAAACGTTCATAAGACAGTTATAAAAATACTCGAAACTTTGCAAATTTTGCTCCAATCGATAAAATTTTGTAATTTTAATACAACGTTTATATATTTATTTTAAACAAAAAAAGTAATTCATAATCCCTACTCCCCTCTTAACAGATGTTTTGATTTTATTCCATCCTACTAATTCTTCCCAATTTCTCGTACTTAAATCGTTGTTGCAACGGTCTAAATACTAGGCATTCGCTGAGTTAATGTTCTAAAATTTCTTCGTCGCATACCCGATATTTTACTGGTTTCAGCAATGCGATGATTCCAACTACAATACTTATTTCTCTATTACCAAATATTTCTCTAATATTAATCTTTAAACAACATTTGAAAGTGCTGTTGGCATTTTTAAACTCTGATGGCTTTGCTATTATAGTTCAGCAATCAATTATTTTTTATAACCTGTATAGGGTATATTAAATTTGCCACGATGTTTGTAACACCAAAAAGGAAATGTCAGAGACCCTATAAAGTACAATGCATGATCAGCGTTAGGTCAGAAACCCTATAAAGTATATAGTATATAAATGATCAGCGTGATGAGCTAAGTTGATTTGGCCATGTCTGTCTGTCTGTCCATTTAACAATCCATCTGTATATATACGAACTAGTCCAATAGTTTCTGAGATATTGTTTTGACATTTTTCACCCTTCATTTTCTCACCAAAAAGCTGTTCATTTGGCGGAACGGCCGATATTGGATCACTATAGCATAAGCTGCCATATAAACTGAACGATCGGAATAAAGTGATTGTAAGGAATCTTTTATATTTGTGTGCGGTGGAACCGAAGTTAACTCTTTGTGTATGTAAATATGTATATGCATATATGTATACCTTGAAACGTCAAAATCCAATGGAAAACCAAAAACAATGCAAGCCAAAATCAAATACTAGACATGACACGTGACTTTGCTGGCGAATGCAATGAAACCGAACATTTTCAGAGCTACTCGATATGTCAGAAAATTAAAAGCTATTGCAAAACAATAATAACAATCACACGAAGTTCGAAGTTTCTAAGCTTAACAGTATTCAAAGTCTACCCGTTTAAAGCTAAAATTGATTAATAATACAAATAAGACGCGGCTTGGCAACAGTTTGTCAATGCAACTGAATGTAATTTTACTGCCTTCTAAACAAACAACAACAATAACAATTAGCAATGCCAGAAAATAATGGCTGCCTCGTAAATTTAGCAACCACTAAAGTGTAAACAAAAACAACAAATGAAATTTACATATTATATAATATATTATGTGTGTCCATAAAAAAATCAAATTTAATCGATTATTGTTAAACGACTCCTTGGTAACCGTATAAAAAACCCGAAATTGATATAAATTGCAGAAATGTCAAAACAAAAAATTTGCTATTGGAATAGTGGCAACAAATATGCGCATACGAGTACATATGTACAATATATACTTGCTTGTACATATTTACATTTATAAATGTTTATGTGCATCTTCACGTACGCGAGAATGAGCAATAAATGCACTCGTATGGTTGAATGCAATTATTCTGCCACGCCGCCTTAGCAACAGCATTTTGTTCTAACATTTTGCTTAATATGTTGTTTGTTATTATTGTGCTTGTTGACAGCACAAAAATGTGCCAACTTAATTTATATGGTATTTGTACGACATATTTAGTTCTCTTCGCGAGCATCATAGCCAATTGTATTGTTGACATTTTATACTAAGCAATAAATTACTGTTGCACAGTGGGTCAGTTTGCAAGATTTTAGATACAGTAAATTACTTTCGATAAACTTAGTTTGGGTGTGAGCGCTTTCTGACCATCATATACTCGTACTCACATAAGAAGAAAAGAACAAGTAAATCGAACATGAAAAGCCTGTGATATTGTCAAGAATAACGCTTGCTCTTAGCCTAAAAGTTAAAATGACACAATAGATCAGAAATATATTTCCTTTTACTTTCTTACTGGATTTCCGTGATTTTATTTATGTAATTTGCGAAATAAACCTGCTAGCAATGGGTAATTCGTAGTGGAAAATTATGAAAATTGCTAATTGTGTTATGATTTACGAACCAAATACACTTAAAATATGTGCCATTTAGGAATTTTTGCGTCAAAAATATGGCTTTTTAACTATCCAGGACCAGCACCAAGACGCGGCACTATTCTTATTTTTATTTTCAAAAATAATTTTTAAGTGCAGAAAAACTATTTAATCTACAAATTGACCTCTAATAGAATATTTTTAAATATATCAAGTTCAACACCATCTAAGGAATCTAACTTGGCGTCTAACAGTATATATCGAGTTGTTGGTAAACTATGTATTTGGGACTAGTTGCACAAAAGGTCAACAGCAAGAACTCGACACTTCTTTTTCATTAAGCCTCAGTGAATGAGAAGCGAAGAAGCGGCGCAAAAACTTGTCTGCATATCAGTTGAAGTATTCAGCCGTCACACAATTGTGCGTTTAAGTAATCCGAGTTTCAATCAGCAATATTCAAATTAAGTCATATTTCCCAATCTTGTTTCTGCTATGAAGGTTCTTCGAATATTATTCTATGGACGTTTATCGCTAACCATCATTCATTTGTTGTTCAATATATTTGTGGTTTAAAAAAAAATCACAATAGATACAGTAAACCATATCTTAATCATGCAATTTTTATTTATCTAATTTGGTTTATCTAAGTCTTTCTAAGCCTTTGAGATTTTTTTCGAAATTTTAAAAGTCATCTGTTTTCAAATGGATAAGTTTGAAATTTGATAGTTAAGCACATAAAAATAGTTGAAAGAAACATGATCCAACTACACTCGTAAGTCTTGACAGAAATCTTTAGCTAACTTTCAGTAGTGCATTTACGAAGCTTTTATATTAGTAGGATTAATTATAATACTATTATTATAATTATTTTTGCCACTTATCTATTGTTCTAAAAGTTAAAATATATTTATATTATACATACACCGTTACATATGTATACACGCATCTACTTCGTGGTTGTACTAAGGCTAAAATCATAAAGTATTTTTCACTTGAGTTGAAAAGCTATAAAATTGTGTTAATGTGCTATTAATTTACGAGTACTGTTACTCACTTTTGTCGCTGGAAAATTTATTTCTATGTAAATACCAATATTTACATATGTATGTCCTCCTATACATAGTATTTGTGCATTTATCTTAATTAATTGTAACATTTGCTAACGAATTGAATTTGTAATTGAAACAAATAGGCGTTGGCAGATGTCTCACTTAGGACGCGGGGGAAAGGTGACGTCGATTTGAGTGGCTTGCAAGCGAAATGACAAACAAGGCGGAGAGAAAATGTCAATATTCACTTGCATGTACATATATACATGAAGATATATACCCATTCATATATGTATATGTACCTAGTTCGTGGTATCTAAGATGTGTTGATGTGTGGGTGTAATGGCAATAAGTTCAACTTGTTGCGCTTCCCTTGTATGAACTTGGCGAGTCAATAGATGGTTGCCTTCAAAGCTTATGTGGGTTTAGCTGCTTGTAAGCATGGCTGGGTGTATGCAGCACAAATATGTATATGTGGGTGTGTGTATTTGGCTAACTATGAGGGAGGCGCATCTGTGGCCACTTACTTGCATAGCAATCAAGTTTAATTGCGCGCGTGGCTGAGTTGCAGCCCTGTAAGTTTTTAAATATCCACACACACATATATACATATATATATATTTTTTATGCACATAGTTTGTTGATAAACATACCGTAATTTATAATGCAATAAGAAAATTGCATTCTACAAATGACAAATGTATTGAGCTGTTGCAAAGGGAATTGTTTTGTATGCAAATTTCACAACTCAGTGTATTGGGTATTATGCAAAAGTCAATTAATTCATATTTGGAAAAAAATTATGTAAAAAAGATGACTTTAACGATTACGTAGACAAACACTTGTTTCATTTTATAAGCGATCTATTTTTGTACACTTGCGAAGTAGTACAGCAAATAAACATATTAAGCTAATATGTATATTCAATTTTTATAACTAATATATATATTCTGTACACTCATATGCGATAATAAATATGTGATAAATGTTATAATTATTTAGTAATACATTTTTTTTTGCTACCTTCAGAAAAATACATTTATGCTAATGATTTCATACATGCTGAAAATTTTTGGATTTTTAATCTCCATACTTGCCCTAGAATTTATGTTAACTAAAATACCAATATAAGTACTTTATTTTATATTGGTGAAAAACAATTTAATAAATAAAATATATAAAATTTATATATTTTAAATATTTGAGACACATCGCATATCTCTTATGGGGTAGGATTCATAGAAAGGATTTCTAGCAAAAATGTCCCGTTTTATATCATTTAATATATTTTCTATTGGGATTGCGTCAGTGTTCGACATTAGCTAATCTAAGGCACTCTTCTTAGCTTACACTTATATACACCATTTATATTAGTAAAATTGATAAATGCCTATTTCGAGAGTTTGCGATTCGATGATAAGATATGTGAAATCCATATTTATCTTTAATATCTTCTATTACTTATCTTGGAGATTTAAACAAGTCGACCCATCTGCAGAAAAGTTTAGAGAATATATCTCATCAGTATATACGAATTTCTTCTCGAATATTCCCTACTGGCAATAACCGTTTGCACGACAAGAGTTACACTACAGAAAGCAACATATCATGAAACGATTTGTTAACTATTTTCATACTCTGAACAGCGTATATTAAGTTTGCCACGAAGTTTGTAACACCCGGAAGGAAACGTCGGAGGCCTTATAAATATATATGTAAAAGATCAGCATGATAAGCGAAGTCGATTTAACCATATCCGTCTGTCTGTATATACGCGAACTAGATCCTCAGTTTTTGAGATATCGATCTGAAATTTTGCACACACGCTTTTCTTTTCAAGAAACTGCGCATTTGTCGGAAACGGCAATATCAGACCACTACAGCGTATTGCTGTCATACAAACTGACCGATAAAAATCAAGTTCTTGTAAGGAATCTTTTGTATTGGTGAAGGGTATTATAGCTTCAGTCCAACCGAAGTTATCGTTTTTTGTTAGCAATTACCAATGCACAATTTTTTATACAGCGAAATTTTCTCGGGTTTAAAAGTGATTTCTTTGAAATTCCAAATCCACTGAAACACTTAAAAAATCTTTCAAATGACTAGCATTTTGATGAAATGTGGTCAATTACGTTGACAATTTAATCTAAATTAAATATGGGCTTATGCATGCCAAAACAAAATTAAAACCTACCATAAACAATGTTGTCTTATGAAATACACCCGCTACTTTTGAAAATTGAAAAACAAAAACGTATGACAACCGATAACAGAGGCGATGACATTGAATATGTGAAACAAAGCGGCTTATTGGATAATTAGCAATAATTCACAAACGCTCGACAGCACCACAACAATAACATATAGCTTGAGAAAAAAACGTGTAAGCGATAAATCAAAAAAAAAATATTATTATATAAACACGTAGTGAGGCACTTTTTCGAAGTAGAGGCTGAATATTTATGAGTACAATAGCATGTGTTTAGTGAATACTTTTGTGGAAACATGATCAACAAGTTGTTCTTATTAATTTATTTTCTGTTGTTTTCGACATTAGTTTGTATTATTTCGTATTTATTTGCCACATTTTATATTACGCCGTCATATTCTGCGCCTCCGACTCAATTTCCGCTATTAGGTTTGTGACTTTGATACAATTTTATCAATGCGCCCAAATGTAGGCAAGATTTTTTTATTATATGAATGCAGTGATCGAAGGTCGAAAATGCTATTTTTTCAACGAATATTATTGATAGATTTGTCTAGCACCAACCAAACAATTGTGCTGCTAGTATCACTAGAACACATATAATATACTTTTTCAGCTATTGAATACTGAATACCCTTATTGCATGACCCTTTACTTTTCAAAATATCCACTAGCATCTAATTAGTGTCATTATCAGCTATGTAGTATGTGTCACGTCTCGCATTGCCACACACACATCATCACACGTCTCTGGTGTTTTTCGCTATCTGCTGTAACTATTTCATATTTGATTTGTACTTATAAAGCGAATAGGTATGTACATACATACATGTTCACACTATAAGGTTTATCGCTTCATTATAAGTGCAATAAAAGAGAAATGACGTCTGTCTCATTATGCCAGATATCTTTATGATAAGCTTTGTTGATTAAGCATGAGCAGGCGCATACCTACATACAAACACAATTTATATACTTATGTTTGCAAATAAATACATAGGTATAGATATGTATGTAAATGCTCTTTACTTTTTCGTATAATATTTTTATGGCACATGATCATCAGCAGCTGAGTAATTTTGCTCGATTTGATTGATTTAACAGCGAGGCAATGAAGTCGAGCGCATGCAACCAATTAAAGTAGTTTGTGATGCATATCATATACCTATGTAATTTACTGCACTATATATATGTACATATGTATTTAGATTTGATTGTATGCCATAATTATCTAACTTCTTATATACATAATCTACAATAGTCTGTATATACATATGTATTTATGTATGTGCTGATTGACTTCTCCTATGTTTCATATTAGATGACATACAAACATTTATATATTGTATACGTATGTAAGTGCATAATAGGTGTTTAACAAGTCTTTACACTGATCTTAGTGCCTTCATTATCTAATGTACGTAAATACATATTACACATTATATACATGTATGTCTGTATGCATCTATGTAAATTTAAAAAACGCTACTGTGATCAATGAGCCGTTGAAAACGTAGCAGTGAATCCTAGTGTGTCCAGATGGGATAGAACTAAACCGTTTTGGTCTAACTTTGGACCATACCCACATAATAAAAACTTAATAGAGTTTCCTAATGTGCAGCAATAGAAAATGCCAAATCGGATTAGCTTTTGCTTTACTTTGTCTCCGGTGAATCTGTTCTTCTGCACATATCCTATATTTTTAGTAGTTATCTTTGTCCGCGAAAAAAATGTTCGATACTCCTCTCGAACAATTTTTACTAGAACGTGATTACTTTTTTCTCCTTCAAAGAAATTTCTCTCTATCTTTGTACTATTTACAAGTACATTGCTTTAAGTACATAACATACTGTGGAGAGTTGGTAATAATTTTACTATTTAAAACATTTCTTGGATCTTCTTAGTTCTGAAATCATAAATAGTCATTGAAGTTTAACCAGACAAAATTTTTTGTTTAAGCCTCTCTTTAGTCAATAGTAATAGATCTATGCTTCTTTAGTGGCATGATCATTTGATACAGTTATACGATGATCTACGTATGATAAATATTTTACTATTGCTAATGTTTTTCGTATCCGAAAGTGAGTTGCTATGTTTTAACTTCCTAAGAAAGTTATGGCAACTAGTTAAAGCCCTACCTAAATATAGACTAATGCCTTTTAAAACATATCCCAATATCTTTCTTAGCAGATGTATTCAGTTAAAACATGCATATGTTATTATATATAAATTTAAAATAAATACACACTCATATACATAGACATACAAACGTTGATTACTGATTAAATCGCCGCACGCTATGGCGTTTTGTAGACCCGGTGGCTCTGTCTCAGAATTTCTTCGACTTCAGCTCACGATCTTGCGCCGGTAATACATAGTTATGTTCATATGATATACAAGTATATATATAAATACTTGTATATAAATGTCTAAGTGCCATTTATGTATGTCTGTGCATTGTCCGTACTCGCTACTTTGTAATGGAAGTGTTGGTAATTACTGATTTCGTCGCAGTGGCAATTGTTGTTTAATAGTCTGTCAATTATTTATTGGAGCTATCGATCAGGTGATTGATAAATTGAAAATTTACTAAGCTAGTGTATTAATATACATTTTATGTACATACAAGCACTTAGTGTATTGACAGATAAATGTGGAAAGCTTTGAGAGTGTCAATATGTAATTGAATACGTAATCAAATTATGTGTTCATATGCACACTTTCAAATTTCATAATTACTTTCTTAAACCTATTTAGTTTAATATCCGTCTAGTAGTAGGTTCAATAGATGGCGGAAAAAGTTTTTACTCTCAGATTTTTTTTTGTTTTGTTAACATATTGGTAAGCCTTCTCAAAGGTAATTTCATCTAGAAGCTTCAGTAAGGGGAAACCCATGTATTCACGGCTTCAAAAACAAAAAAGAAATTTTATTGTTTGTGTTAATTCACAAGTTGATCCCAGTTATAGTTTTGGAGTTACAGCTTTGAAAAGCTGCGCGCTCGAGGTCAGCCATATAGTCACTAAAAACTTTAAACGCGTTTTCCTCGAAACTATATATTCAAAGTAGGTTCTCATGACTACTCGAGAACTACACAACCGATCTTAATGAAATTTGACACAAGTCTTCAAGATATCCTTTACAAGGTCTTGAATTCAATTACAATTAACTTCTTTCAATTACACTTATTTAAAACAAAAAAACCTTGAGAAACTTTCACCAAAATTTGCGTTTTTTTTTAAACGTCTGCTAATAATACAGT
Source organism: Bactrocera oleae (assembly GCF_042242935.1). Taxonomy (NCBI): domain Eukaryota; kingdom Metazoa; phylum Arthropoda; class Insecta; order Diptera; family Tephritidae; genus Bactrocera; species Bactrocera oleae. The sequence goes on along the minus strand of NC_091536.1, from coordinate 19,654,269 downwards.
TTTCACTTTGTTTGTTTTATCTCCGTCCAATACCTAGTTAGTGGTCTTAGTTCAAACACGTATTTTATTCTTTTTACTTTTGATGATCCTGTCAGAAGTTCTGCTGTCAAGGCGGAAGCACCTTTTTTCCGAGGGACTGCCGGAAATGACTTCGTAATGACCGAGTTTTCAATATTTATCAAATATGTACCTTTGGTAAAAAGTTCGAATAAAATATTTAATTTTTTATATGAAAAAAAAAAAATTATTGAAAAAGGGCATTTTTTGCTCAACGAAACCCATGTAACCCTTTAAGCATCATTCACATCAACCTTACGAAATATATACACAAATATTGGTCGAGCTTCATATAATTTTCATTATTCTTGCTTGTTATTTTCATTTCATGATTTATGTTTCCTGCAAACGTTTTAATTAGCCTGCATCATTCTATCACTTTCGCTCATCGCTGTTATTCATAAATGTCGTGTTTTGCAATGCATCATTGCATTGACTGGTCGCTAAGCACTTGAAGACTGCAATTGTAAATACATACATATATTATATTATATATTCTCATGTCAAACACACATTCGTGATTTTCAACCCACACTAATAGTATTTAAAGCAATTTAATGTAGTTGACTTGCAATTTCACGTTTGCCAATAATAATATGTGTGTATGTGTATAATAATTAATTATCAGGAAATTTATGAAACATGACAAATTAATTGATTTTTCACTGTATACAAGCTTCTTTCATTAAACAGGACTGTAGAGAATGTGACAGGGAAGTACTTACATATACATACAAATATAATATATAAATATATCTAATTGAGTTGCAATTTCATATAATATAATATACAAATATGTACCTCGAGTCGAGTCGATTTCATATATATCTGAAAACTCATATAATTGAAATTTTACATTCCTACTAAAGTAGCACGCATAGCTCCCAACAAGCTGAAGAGCATGAAGTGATTAATCATATGATCATCAGTGTTGATCGAAGGCATACACAGTGATTATTGACATATTATATAATATTATAGTTGCGTTTGATGTTTTAACTACTTCAAGACGACAAGGACGAAATAATTTAAAATATTAAATAATATTAAATAAATATTTAGAATTTAAATTCTAATAAAAAGTTTTCAAAGTGTTTTTGTATTTTCCATTTTACTCTCTCTCTTAGAGACAGTTAAATAAAATTTTTCTCGTTTTTTGTTAAACGAACGATAGCCAACGGAGGTGGTATAACTTGAGAATTAGTGAACGTTAACACGTTTAGCACTATATTTAAATTTCAGTTCAATATGGTCGCATATGTTCCACAAAATCAGTCTGGAAGATGATAAATGAAGTCCACGCTTAAAGTTTTCAGCAAGCGCACGCAAGTTGCTTTTTATAAATAAGCAGTCCTTGTTCTTTTTTGTGTGTTTTCGTAGGAATTTGGTTTTTTGAAAAAAAAAAACATTTATTGTGTTTACTTTTACTTCAGTGACTAAGTACACTTGATAACTTCTGCTGCTTTTGTGATCGCACACATACCATATATTGATACAATAATATTCTTACATGAGTATCAAGGGCTACGTCAAATGAATGGATCTCTCTACTTATACATATATGGACATACATACGTATTTAGCACATGCAAAAAAAATTTCTTAAAAGATAAATATGGTACATATATATACGAGTATATGTACATATGTACATGCTCATGTGAATACCACAAACCATATGCCTTTTGAACTACTCTCAAGAGCTTTGAAGGCCAATTGCTACAAACAACACAACAGTACATTGAGTCCACATTGCTTTTACCGTCTGGCATTTCGATGATGTCAGTTCGACGCACTGCAATGCTACATGTAAATACTTATTTGCGGTCAGACGGCCTAGTGTATTTGTAAATAAAGATTGCTGCAGAAGAAGAAGAATAAAGAAAATAATAATAAAAGTACCTCTTGTGTGTTATTAACGCATTTTTGTTTGATGTGAAAGTAAAATATTTATTTTAAACGTATGCTTATGTTTGTGTGGCTGCAAGTTGATTGAAGATTGTATATAATGCGTCAGCAATTTTCGTAAGCCTCCCAAGTGGAGCTTAGTGGACGCATATTAGTCGAAAATGTGTGCTGAGTGGTGATGATTTTTGAGTTAATTAATATTCTACTTTTTTTCTGATGTTAATTTAATTGATTGAGCGCGCTAGGCTGACACAAATAAAAAATAATAATATCCGAAAAATAATGTTTGAGCTCAAAAAATGCTTCATCAACACTTAGTATTAGCCGCTGGTGTTTAGTATCTGATTAAGAAGTTTTTGTTTAGAATTATAGAAAACATAAATTGCAATACAATAACCCTACTTTACAAGAAAAGTGACATAACTCAAAATAGTTAAAAATTTAGTCAAGTTTATTAAAATGGCCCTAACCCAAAATTTAATAGTCGTATATTTCACACTATCGGTGCAGGGTCGGTTTATTTAATTTTTATAAAAAAAAAATTGTACATACAAGTATATATGTCAGTAAGCGGTAGGTTACCGCTCGTTTAGTCTATTAATTAGACTTTAGATTAGCGCGGCCTAAACGCCATTTTAATATCTGTCAGAGTACGATGCGATCATGCATTTTTTAAATTATTCAATTTCTATTTTAACGATAAAAAGTAAAAATCAATATCTCGTTCAATATTTTTTATTTAAAATATAGTTTAACTATAATTCGATATTGGCTATTTCTGTTCTCACTGTCAGATATATTTTGATTTTGTATTAAATGCTATTATCGATTATCGTAATATTTAGTTTATCGAAACATTGTATCGTGTATTGTACAACAATAGTAGTCCGATTTAAAATATTTCTTTGGATATTGTACTGTACCATATGTATATATTTTAAAGGCTCCTCGACCTTTCCTTCTGGGAAACATAATATACCATGTTCAGGGTATAAAAATATATCGGGTAAAAATGCAAGATCAAGATTTGTGAAAAATGGAGACCTAGAGGGTAGCAACAATTATGTAGGTGTCACATTCAAGTCATATCAACAGAAGACGCAGCTGGTAGCAATGAAACGAGTATGGACTAAACAACTAAATATTCCACATTTATTTTATTTTCCAGATCAATGACCTGATAACCTACAAATATCAATAATTACAACCACATACACACTGTATACATACATAACCTCACAAAAAATATTTTCTCAATCAGTGATTAAAACCAGCAGATCAATGTCGTTCAAAAGAAAATATTATCGACGTAAAGTGTAGTGAGTTATTTTAAGTTGTGTACAATTCTAAAGTCTTTGTCCCGAAAAAGTTTAAACGTCGTTCCGTTAAATTGAGAATCCAAGAGCAAATTTATTTAAAAAAAAACTGACCTTTATCCAATTTTATGAGTTACTAATATTAGGAAACGATTTTATATAAACAAAAAACAAACAAAGAATCTACCTGCAAGGCAGTATTTCTCACAAATGGCCACAAATTCTATATACATAGAGGATAGCAACAACAGCACTGAAGAGAGTGAATATACCATATCGAAACATATCCCCGCTACAGCAATGACACACGAAGAACACATGAATACCGCCGAAACGCTACAAGGCGAAAACGCCAACACGCAAGCAGCAGATACACCCAGTATGAGCGCTAATAATGCTATAACGGGTCTCCAGCATGCCATTGGCCCACAACGGTTAGGTGATGATGTCTTTGAAAACGCCTTCGACGAGTCCATGGATTGTCTGGAACAGGCCGAAGCGGATGGTTACGAATCGGACTCGGAAAGCGCCAATGAGTATGACGATACAGTCAGCGATTCTGTGACGACTGGGCTGCGTACCATTGACAGTGAACATCTGACTTTCTCAAGTGGTTTTGGCAGTTCGATGTTATCGAGTTTTCCACCAACCGGTTCATTCGATTACAACAGTTGTAGCAGTAGCAGTGACAGCGAGGAGGAAGTACGCGCAAGTGTGCAACATGACGAGCGGTTGGGCAAGTTCCTACCGGTTGATTCGCGATTAGACATCTTTCATACGCGTCCATATTTATTGCCATTCGTAGAGCGCCGACGTTTGTCGCAATGCAAGGAGGAGGATGAGGATGATGGCGACAAGTCACCGCAGCCAAATACAAGCGGCATGTTGGCGCCGAAATTTGAGAAGTCGACTTTGCCTACACCGCCCCCACCACCACCGACCACTGATGAGGCAGCGGTAGAGAAGTTTAAGGAGTTGGAACGTTTGCGTCAACAATTTATGCATAAAATAGACAGTATCAACACCAATAATGTGGACGATATAAAAACGGTTACAGTGACCGCAGATAATTTTTCACCTCCGCCACCACCACCAATACCGCCAACAATATTGCCACCCTCGCTTATCAATTTGCTGCAGTCAACTAAGAAGAAACCACTGCCGATGATTAAGGCAGCCGAACCGCGTAAAGCAATTATGCCTGCACCGCAAATAGCACCGGCGCCAAACGAAGGCGCCCCGCTGAATAATCATCTGCCGCTTGCAGGTTCTATAGGCAGCGTAACCACCACAAACCACAATGCACCGCTGGTGACAACACACGCGCAGCCATCCGCTACAAATTTCTCCTCAAACACCACCGCAATAGCCACAAGCAATGCATCATTGAATGCGTCAAAACTCGCACAAATCAATTTACCGCACGCCGAAAGCTCTGAAAAGCTTATTATTAAAGGTAAATTTACCGTAACCAAAGCAAAGGAGACACCCGAACTTCAACAATTGCGCACGGAGGCCGATAAGCTGAAACATTTGAGTTCTAGCGCCAATGCACACACTATCAGCTTCCCCAGCAGCTATGGTGGTTATACCTCTGTGCAAGGGCTTTTCTCACAGCGTTACGGTAGTCACAAATACCCCACCGCCGTGCCGCATCTTTCGAAGAAATTTTTCGATGCCTCTCTAGTTGAAATACGTGCGCCGGGTACCAGCAATTCATCGCTCAACGAAGAGCGTCCGAATTGTGAACAGATCTCAAAAAGCACAGTGAACGCTACATCTACGCCTGCATCCACACCTACAACCAAAGCCATAACAACTCTCATTCACCACCAAAGTTACAATAATTGTGATAATAGTTTAGTGAAACTACGCGGCGATTTAGCGCACTTAGATGATGTGTGGATAAAAAGATCGGCGATCACAACTCCATCAAGGAGGCAAACGCTAGATGAGAGTGCATTGGGGATTGGGCACACAACAGCTGCGCCGTCGGAAGATGTAAGTTCTTTGCTCGAAAGTGATACAAAATTGTAAAAATTCGTGCCATTTTAACCTGTTCAACAATTGAATTTATAGAGTATAGTAACTAGTAATGCTAATAACGAATCATGATCATCTTCGAAATTTCATTATATACTCATATATAAAGAAACAGATCACAGTTTATATAAATTTTTCTGAATATCATCAAATAGTTTAGATATAAAATTTCTTTCAAAAAAATCGCAGAAAGCCAGTTGTTCAAGAATCACTTTTTATTTCATGTACTCGTCTTTAAACGTAACATTTAAGAAATTTGTGCGTGGAAATGTAACTCTACATTTTAAACAAAATCATATACGAAATTTGTGGAGTTTAGTTCATTGGCTTTGAAGTACATACTTGCCCATCCCCCCTATGTTCAAATACCCCCTGTGTTTATTTGCAAAGCAATGCTTCCGACGAGACCAAAATATTTACATTTGTCTGCTTTCAATTTTGACTGAGTGAAGTAAATGAGTACCAAGCAGCCTTGGGCTTTTGCCATTGTCGATCAATGCTCGAAAAAAAATTAAATGTAACAATTACGATTAGGCATATTTTTCAAGAGGCCATTAACTTAACAGCAATGGAAAGAATTGCGACTGATAATAAGTCAATATATGTATGTATTTAAAGGTACACACACATAAACATATGTATATATATATCTATAAATAAACACATTTGCGTATGTGCCTTTGTTTGCCAACAATTTCACTTGTCCATTTATCTAATTATAACGTAAATTATATGGGTGTGTATTATATTGGTGTAATTGCTTCCTCTCTCCGGACATAAAAGCGAGTAAAATTGTAAGCACTTTTATATTATCGACCGTATTTATAGCGTAAGGGTAATATCGTATTTATAAACTCCCAACGTCGAAATACATTACACTTTCTTGTTTAATTATTGGCTTTGCATAATTGCGGAAATCTTGATTTGATTCGGTTAAAACCTTTTATTTTCGCTGCTTAAACCAATTTCTTTATAATTTGCATGGCAACTGTGTCAGCGAAGACAAGCATTTATGTAAAAATTATGTAAGTAGATTGATTCAGAAAAGTTAGTGCAGAAAATGCTGAAAAGCAAAAAATTTAACTATGTATAATGTATGCATGTATTTATAGACAGGTGATTCATATTACAGTTTTCAATAAAAGAAATTTAACACCATATTCAAGTAAGTAGGTACCACTGGGGCTAAAATCCCCTCACTTTATTTTCCTCCTCTTTGAACCACCCCGTGCTTTTGATGTAGTTCATCAGTATTAAGAGTTTTATCTGTGAAATTTCAGAAATATTAAACTATTCGAATCTTTGTGGCTTTGTGGACGAAATGAAAAAATGGTTGATAATTTTTCATAATTCAGAGAGACACTAGGTATTATTCCTTGGGCATCTTTTTTTTCCAATGAGTTGGCAAGATCAAGGAGATCAATTGCAAGAGAAATAAGGATCTGACAATGACAATGCGGTATGAAAGATACCAGGTTCAACGTCTCCTGGGGTTTTTGGTCTTTTTAGAACAATATTTTGGAATAAAAATATTATTTTATAAATATATTAATCGAATATTCATCGTAAACGTTAACCGCTAATATATCGCACTCATATTTTTGAGGCTTCACGATATCCCACAAAAAATATCAATGAAGTCTTCGAGACGCTTAATAATGCGATTGCCGATTCGATGTCACACTATCTCTTAAAAATAATAAAAGTAATGAATGCATGAATGCTTTTTCAATCAATATATAGTAAAACTTTATATACATATTTCATAGCTAAAAAGTAAAGAAAAAGGGTGTCAAAAAAGCCAATGGAATTGACTTCTATTAAACAATTAATGCTAAAAATAGTGCTTTGGTGAAATTGGTTGGCGACAGCAAAAAATTATACGTAGTTTACCAAGACCCTCGCATTTTTGTGAACAAATAAATTAAGCAGGAGGAAACAAATGAGTAATTTACTAAACAAAACACACAAAAAGGGTAGATAAAAAACAAGCATAAAAAACGCAGCAAAAATCATAAATTAGTCTGAAATACACAAAAATTTCAACGGCAAATAAAGTTTTATTCCGACAACGTTCGCTTATTGGCATACGAAGAAAGCAATAAGAGACTTAAGCAAGGGAAAAAAGAAATGTGCGCTTTATTAATACTACATATAGAATATTCAAATTTTTATACACAAATTTATGTAATTAATTAATGTCAGATTATTTGTTTTTTATAAAACACTTTTGAACTACAATATGAAAATTAAAATATTCTTTGTAATTATGTGACATCTAAATGACCTTTATTAAGCTACCAAATAGAATAAAACTGTTATCATTTGGTATTTTATGAAACCTTTGCTCCGTTAAGGATACTGATTATTATGTTTGATCTTAAAATTATCAATTCTTTAAAAAGAAAATATTATTTGCGCGATAGCGGTATAGTTCCGACTCTTCACTTTCCCAAGAGTCCCTCGGCAACTGTTCGATATTATTGATCTACAAATTATTAATTTATTAAGTAAACTTTTTTATTAAAGATTGCCTACTAGTTCCTATTCTGCACTTTCTTAATATTTTCTTTGAGATCTTCGCAAAGTTTTCGACTATAACAAATAATCGATTTCAATCCCGATTGTCCACTAGTTCTTGCCAGGGCTGCAAACCACTACAAAAATCGATGCGGTTCGGTTCAGTGGTAAACCGTCAATGAAAGAAATTTTATTGTAGTGTGGTTCTGGTATTTTTTCTTCGAATCTATCTACTATCTTCGCACCGAATTGAAATCCTCTTGAAAACACAGTTTGTGGATTGTGGAACCAAAGTCGTTCTGACCGACATTGTGTGTTTTCGATGAGTTTTCATTGACAGTTCACACATCTATTTGTTTACATTTGTTATGTACCCTACAAGAACAGTGACGGTCATCTGATGGGTAATATGACAGTCATAGCTGAAAAAATTTTGTCAGCGCGCAGAACAAAGTTTCTATCATTTTCTTAAGAGCCTTGTTTTCTTTTTGTTTGTTTGTTTTGTTTTTTCTGAGTCATTGCTGACCATAAATAGCTGAAAATTGTCAGTTATGACTGAAACGCTATCAGAAGTGAAAAATTCGTTTGCGCAGTAGATAATATAATTTTTATTTCTTTAATAAATTTCAAACTTTTAATCAAAATTAGTTATAATAATATACTTAAATATAAAAAGGAATGCAAAAAAAATATAATAAAATATGAAAATATAAAAATAAATTTTCACTTGATGCCATCTTCTCCTTTCAATAGTTCTGCGTACGTCTTTCTCCAATCAGTGGATAGTTCTGAATTTAAAAATGCAAATGTAAATTAACAGTACTAACATATCAAATGTGAGTGTATTGGTGAACCCATCAGCATTTTCTTGTAGGGTACGTTTAGGCCAATTATGGAATGTGAACAAATTGTCAACTGACATTTAGGGCTGGCAAAATATGTCTTCTAATAATATCGATTAAACTAGAGCAGGTACCGATTATAATGAGTGGAATGTAAGTTTTCAAGGCGGTTTCAGCGAAAACTGTGTTTTCGTTTGACAGATTTTGTATGGATGAAAAACACAAGTTTTCGCGTGAAAACCTCTTTTGTCACGAATGATGAAAACACGAATTTTGTGTCGGTGCGAACATAGTATAAGCAAGTGAAATAATTAAAAGCTCTTGTGTACTGATTTCACACTCATTTTAAAAATATTTTCAAAGTATTCACTTTAAAATTATTCCAACCGCGATTTGTTCCAGACGCGATTTTTTTTTTAATTTCATCTTATGGGAAGGGTTGCGGTTTTAAGCACGTCGAATATTATTTAACTTAAAATTGCTTTTTGGAGATTTTCCTTTTGAACCGAACCGAACCGAACCATTTTTTTGAGTCATTTCCGGTTCGGTTTTCGCTTATAAAATAAAAACGGTTTACTTTTTACTTTCCTAACAGTTTCTTTGTAATTATATTATATTAAATAATCGATTTCGATAGTGCTTGCTAATCGAATAGCGAAGCTGACGTTTTTTTTTGTTTTTCTAATTAATTATTTTTCACTGAACTAAAAAATAAGGGCTGTATTACTAATTTATTTGTAAGCCCCAAACCTGTAATGCAACGCAATCGATTGATCTACTCGTACATATCGAAAATTTAATTCAATTTATTTTTTCTGTGCTATCGAGTTATAATAATATTTAATTTTTGGAGCTGGCATATAATATTTTGCATTTGTTGATTTTCTTAGAAACTTATTAAAAATAAATACGCAAACATATTCCTCAGGTAATGCCTTCATAAATACCTCAAATATCACACAAAAGTTACTACTTAAATACCATAAACCGTTTTGCAACCATATTTTGAGATTTGTCAAAACAAAATACCAAGCAATAAGCAACTACATTACCATAAATAAAAATTATGTAAATAAGTTTTGCATGTCTATAATTGCAAAAGCCATAACAAAGTCCTAATTGCTGTGCTCATTATTTGATTGTGTATTCGATTTTAGTGAGATTTATTTTTCACTTTTGCTTTTCACATGTTCACTTAGCTATTAAATACATTTGTGCAAATACATATGCTTAAGGAAGTGCATAGACATATGTATATATTCATTTATATACATACATATTAACATATTTATTTAAGTCTTCAAAAAAACTCGATTTCATTTGTGCAAAATTTCATTCAAAAATTCAACAATAAATACGGCAGATGTACGATGTACCTCGTATGTAGATATGTGTGCATATAAATGCGCAAACAAATACATATGTACGAGTATGCTTGTATAACAATTATATTTTACTTAACTTAAACGATCAATCTCACTTGTGTTTCACGTAAAAGAAAAGAATATACCTATACATACATACATATCTAGGTATTAAGTTGATATTTGATATGAAAATGTGATGTCGCATCGACAATATTAATCAACGGGCCGAGAAGGTTTTCTATCAAAAATAATGAAGTGTTCAGACTCGAACTTTTTAATGGTGTCGCGCGTTCTTTTGTAAACATAAGGTTTGACGAGTCCAGTTGTCAGAATTGTTTTTTATTATATTGATATGTAGGGTTTTCCAATACGACACGCTAATCGTTAAGGAAATTCAAATGTTTTTTATATAATGTGAAATACAGTCGATACGTACTGAATATAATGTCATTCAAATGACTCAACGACTTCTTTTGCATGAACGAATTCGATGAACCCACTTTTCGTGTACCTTTTCCACTAAATTAAGTCTATGTCAAGAATAGCACGTTCAATAATGACTTCTACAGCTTAAAGAGAGAGTGTGGTTTATAGTTAAAGACCAATGACTTCTAATAACCCCACAAGAAGTAGTCTAATAGTGTTAAATCATAACTAGTTAAAGACATTCAATGTCACAATTTCTTGAAATTATCGAATCTCCAAACTTTTCTCGCAATAATTCGGTTGGTGCAAGTGTTGTGTGTGCCAGATGTTTTCAAGATCAAATTCTTCCAATTGTGGCCATAAAAAATAGATCTATATCGCTCTCCATTGACAGTAACGGTGTAACTAGCTTCATTTCGAAAGAAGTATGGACCTATGATTTCGATCTATGATGTGATCGACAGTTTTGTTTATTTACCGCACCACTCAGCTAAAAGTAAGCCTTGAAAAGCGCACGAAAAGTTGCAATTGGAGAACAATTATTTTGTTAATAAAATTTAATAATTTGTAAACGTTGTTTTTGCGTATGTAAACATTACTGCACACAATTTAAAAAATTACAGATCATGACATATTAAAAATGGCTGTAACGACACTTTGAAATCATATCATCCCTATTGGAAAAGCCGATACATGCCCTTAAAGTACGATACAATTTTCATTTCCAAAAATAAAGACAACCTTAAAGAGCTGTTTTTTTACATCAAGTTACATGAAAAGTGCTGAAAGAGCTAAAGGCTAAAAATCGAGTTTGAGAATAAGTGCATAATGTTGAATGGGAACCATTTTGAAAGGGGCAACGAATGAATAAATAATTATATTTTTATATTTTTTCAAAAAACAAAAAAATATATATGTATGTATATTCATGGGTATGTTAATTGTTAAATTTATTTGACTATAAACATTTTTACGGCATTTTTAACATTTTTTTTTGTAATAAAAAACAACAAAAAATTATTTTATTTAAACAAAATGAGAAAACTTAAAAAATTTATTTACTTTATATTATATTATTTTTTAGTTTTATTTTCCATTTGCTTGGTTAATTCTAATTAATGGATTTTTTCATTTGGAACTAATTAATATCTCATTGAAAGGCTTTGTTGTTTGATGAGGTTTATTAATGAAACACGGTGAAAAACAGCCAAAATGAAAAATATAAATTCTTGCTTAAATAACCAGTTTAATTTTAATAATAACGTGTTTAGATAGCTGTGGCATTATTTTCAATTTTCGCGAAATTTCAGCGAAATGTATGAGATCTTGAAAGGAAAAAATTACTGAAGAACCAGCTATCTATTAGTAATATCAAGCTTGCTCAATCGATATACATATGTGTGGTATAGGAATCTGGTATTTTTTTTTAATCAAACTCAAATTTTCTCACTGTACTAGGTTGAAGTTTTAATAAATCGTTCTAACTTATGCGCTGTATTGACTTCTCTTGGTATAATGAGAACATTCTAGTTGTTGTTCCTGGACTCCACTGATATTCGATTTTTTTTTTTGTTTTGCTACAATGATTCTACAATAGATGTGGAATTAGTTACCTGGCCTTGGTTCTAGTACTGCTGGAAGGACTGTGTCATAATTGTTTGTAAGCTTCGAGGCCTGCTTATGTAAGACCTGTTTCTATGAAGTAATGTTCGAATGTAAAAATATCGCACTAATTGATAAGATACTTTTTCTGATTGTTTTCTTTCATTTTTGTATAAAACGTTATGTTTACAATTGTTATAAAAACAAAGTACCGCTTATTTAAAAACAAAAAATTAGATTGATATAAGTGGAACAAAATAAAATACTTACCTATTTTCATGATGAAATTCCTACGTTGCCTTGGTACATACATAACATATTGTACAACACACAAACGTTTATTTTGACAATCATAAAAACAAGGCGCTTGTTTGTTCTTGCCTTGTTAGTTTTTTATGAATGTCTTTTAGATTTTTATGAATGTCTTTTAGCTTTTTATGACGTTGTTTATACATTTTTGATGTACGATAGATATGCGGTCACGTAGGCGTCTAGAAGGAGAGCCAAAACACAGTGTTATTTTTTGTTATTTTTTTGGCATATATGGATTTTCAATTTTTTTTTTTTGTTATTGCCTGAATATCTCCGTTTTTTATCTGACAATTTTTTCCATCAATTTTATTTAGACATGTGTATTAACACTATTTTTCTGCTAAAAGTCTGTGTATATGTGTATCCATAGGTGCGAATGTTTAACATTAATTGTTTGTGCTAATTGTTTTGCGGTTTCGCATAGTTTAATGTTTGCCATTTTGTTGAACTTGCTTCGCGGTTTTGGTTTTTTTATTTCATTTTATATATTTTCTTATTTTTTCTTTCCACATTCGCTTAAATGTAATTTGTTTATACATATGTATGTCCAGAAGTTTGATACACGTCGGGCACGTGACGAGAATATCTTATTCCCGCTTTGGTAGGTGTGCTTATTGAAGAACTTTGTTAATTTTTTTTTTCAATTTTCAATACAATTTGTGGCCTTGTTCCGATTTAGACAAACACACTGCTGTTTATCAAAGTAATATGCAAGTCGAATTTGTGGGTGCTGATTAGTTAATCGCAGACGATTGTTTGATATTTCTAACTGCTTTTGGCATAATTTCGCTTAACATGAAACTTCATTGAATCAGAATATACATATATTCATACATATGTACATATATATATCAACATTTTCAGTTCCATTTATTTCGAATTTCTTCATTCAATCGTCAGAACGTCGACCGTAGCATCTTATAAAGTGCAATAGCTCGGAGAATTATTTCAAACTTTCGTGAAAATTTCCAATGGAATTTTACTTAGTCTTGTAACGATAGGTTTGTAACGATAACAATTCAGTATCAGTCTCATATTTTCCATGCGGATTCTAAAACGTTTCGTTTTTAACCTAAGTATTTTATATATACGTATTTCACATAACTCCTGAATGAAAAAAAAGAAAGTAAAAAATTACGCTATTGACCATTGAGATAGCGAGTGTTCCGGGTATTACAACAAGTCCACACTCCAGTAGATATGGAAAAGCTCGAAATTCGCTCTTTGATTTGCTGATACTTCTAAAGCTTTTTAAGAACACCAACGATTCCTTGCTTTTCTTGATCCAGTCACAGCCGTAGCTGAACTTCTTTTTCAATAGTTAATTCTTTTCAACCTATAATAAACAAATATGGCTTTCTCTCTTTCCTCGTGTTTGAGATTGCTGATGAATAATATCAGAATGGTTACAATTAAGGAAGATCGAAGGTGAACGGGGTAAAGATTGGGACTTATTGTACTGATCACCTACACTTGTAGTATTGCGTCTGCTTTGGCATCTGAATTCTAACGAAGCATCTTCTTTAGCGACCTACATACATATGTACAAATGTATGTATGTATGTACTTAACTTGTTGTTATTGATTTCAGATTAAAACTTTTGCTATTCTTCTCCACTTCAATTATTTATACTTGTGTACATAGTATGTAAGTGTGCTGCTGCTATTAAACACGTGACTTTATATCGGAGCTATCAGTTGTTCAGCTTACGATTTCTTAGAAACCTGTTGCATTCTCGTTTGTCGCTACTTCGCTTACATCGCTTCATCTCGCATGTTCTTTCTCCCGCTGAACATTTGTTCGCCATTCTTCTCCGTTTGCGTTTGCGTTTGCATTATTCCTTATTCGTTCAACGTTTTTTGCGCATACATACGTCGAAACATGCATATGTATGTATGTATTTAAATCTTCTTCACGGTTCGGGTTCTTCCAGTTCGCACTGGGTACATATGTATAGAAGCTTACTAATGGTTAGGGTATGTTCATCGCCAGCTTATGACGTAATTGATACACAAATAACAGCATGTTGCCATATTTTGACCACCACTGGATGTTGACATACTTACAAATTTCTTAATATATCATATGTATGTATTGTATGTATGTATGTGTACTTCTTTATTTAAAGTGAATGGAAAGTATGTTGAAATATAATAAATAGAAAAATGGGATTGACAGAATAATTTTCATTTCGGAAAATTTCCGCCTTCATCTTTCAATTTTTTCCACAAACTCACTGTGTTCGGCACATATTGCGGCTTTTATCTTTCAAGACTATAATTTGTTTGCCAAATTATTTTTCTCTTTTGGACATTTCTTTTGCACTCTTCTACGCCATCAAATATTTTACAAAATTTGCTTGTCAATTCCCTTTAATCAACAATTTTGAAATTTCAGCTAGACATGTTAATACAAAGCTTGATAAATTTAGGGTTATTCACTTAATTGGGCAAAAGTTGATTATATTATACATACTTACATACATATGTACATATGTAATATATAATATGTGACTTTATTTATTTAATGAAAGGTCGTCAAAGTTTTCTGTTCGCATGACTTCGAAAAATGTGGTTATGTTATTAAATTTTTTTTACCCCCGATATATTATTACAAGAAAATCAAAATGTTTAGGTATACAGAAATGTTGTTGTTGTCGCTGTGGCCAAAAAGCATTTTTCAAATAGTTTTGGAATTTCAGCTGAGTTGACAGTTTTTATCCGGATATACATATGTATGTATGTACATATCTACATTTATTCAAGTTCATCTAGCTTACGAAGGGCTGTCCTGACTTTCATGGGAATGGAATACAGAAATAGCAGTTTTGCTTACCCGGCATCAAAAACGTATAACGCTATTGTTGAAAATTTTGCAATTTATATCAGAATATCCTTATTTTTTATATCAACCTAGTATCTGTTAGTTTTTAATTCACACTTCATAACTGACATTTTACAAAAATATACTGGCTACTTCTGTGCTCGCTATGTTTGTGCTTTGCTCTCTTGTCAAAAAATCTACATGTGAAAACAGTAACAAACTTATCCAGTTGAAGGCAATATAATATAAGTGAATATGAATCTTCATTAAAATAGCATAATCTCATTTTAATCTCTCTCTATTTGGTTATGCCAGTCGATATGATTTATACCAGTTGTTTGAAACACCAACCAACACCAAGTTAGGATTAGCCTCGGGTTAAGAAATTTGGTTACTTCTTTCTTTATGTTTCTCTGCTTTGAGAGGGTTGCTTAAGATTTAAACTGTTAAATTTGTTATACATTTTTTTTTTTAAATTTAGTAAAAATTATTTTGATATCTGCCTAATTGATTCCAAATTTTTTAATTTCACTTGAAATGTTATGAAAACCATTAGTCTTTGGTCACCGTCATATAATAATATGAGTGTGACAAAGAGTGGGTAACGTTTGAACGCGGGTCCGCTCCAAGATTCTACAGTTGAATAAGTAGCGCCAAACGTTCGATTAAGCTATAATGTTTCCCAGATCTTCTTCAACGTTTTTTAATACTCTTTTGATCTGGTTACATTTTATAGCTCTAGCAAAACCTAAAAATTTGGAGGTTTTCGTAGCCGGCTTCAAATAATTTCAAAATAAGGGTTTACAATTGAAAGTTGTATATAAGTTTTGAAAAGCATATTCAGTTGAATGGAGTAAAAGTTGGAAGAACCGAACCTCAAGCTATTAACGATTATATCTAAAAACTCTCCTACAAAGATTCAATGTACCTGTAGGAATATAATTTTTAGTGTGACAATTTCCATATCCTGAAGAAACGCAATTAAACTATTTTCTTTTCTTTTAGAATTTTTACTATATTTTGTTTGTATATTTATTTTTTTGCTGTTTCTTAACCACCATTTATGGTTTATTTTCACTCCCGAAAATTCGACGTCAGCATTATCGTTGTAATGCAGTCTCCTGTGGTGCGTTATCATTATCCCTTTTTGTTTTCACGCCGTTCCTTTGCATTCGCCTTTATTGACTTACGTACACAAATTAATTGATAGAACTCGATTTAGGCCACTACGTGTGGCTTCCACTGGCCAAAATTCATTGCGGCTAATTAACTTTGTGTCAACAATTGACTGACTACTACTTATGCAATTATAAGGGGTTTGGTAGTGCTAAAATAAATTTATATTGTCTGTGTACATGCATACATACATACATGTACCATATGTATACGAACATAAATATGTATATATTGGTTTTTATTTTGCCAAATATAGACAGCTCACAAAAAAGTTGGTAGTCAGTGCTACTGGCGCTGCTGAGTGTAACAGTTGCTTTTTATTCTGACACAAAGTAGAAGAGAATAGAGACAGTTTATCTTCTTTTATGCAAAAAACACCAAGAATACATACTCACAAACGGCATGTACACTTTCAGGAACAAGATGGACGCTTGCCTGGTTCGCGACCCTCCAGCGCGCCGGCGGAACCCAATGCCAAAGCGGCACGAAAGGCTTCCAAAAAGATGGAGAAAGAGGCGCGGTGAGTTTGCTACGAAAATTATATGAAATAAATACATATGTAGGTATTTCAAAATGTTCAATTTTAAATTACTTTCCTTTAACTCCATTAGGCGACAAGAAAAGGAAGCCAGTCGACGCGAAAAGGAGGCGCGCAAGTTGGAGCGCGAAACGGCGCGACGTCAAGAACGCGAAGCAGCCAAATTGGAGAAGCTCAATCGCAATATGGAGAAAATATCGCGCAGTACAGAGCGTGTTGGTTCCTCGACGCGCTCCGGCTCGTTAGAGCGACGTCGCAGCGGCGAAGACTCGCCCGTGCTCAACCAGTCGACCGTGCACGGTATCGCCAGTCCGAATCGACGTCCCACCATCTTCGATGTGTTTCGACAGCGCGCTAAATCCGATGCTAAGCGCAAAGATTCGCTGCTTTTGGCCGCTGGCAGTGGCGGTGTCGCTGCTGCACCCGGCACAGACAACAGCAGCTCGAGTAGCACACACTCTGGCACTGGCGGCGGCGGCGGTGGCGGCGGCGGCATAATGAATCAAATGAAGGTGGTCATGCAGAATTCAGGGCTAATTGGTCATCATCATCATGATAAGCGTCAACATCCGGCTGTTACGATAACCGCTGCCGAGGGTGGCAGTGCGAAGAATAAGTACAAAGATGGATCGGCGCATCCGCATCAAGGCAGTGATGCTCAGGTTAGTGTGGTCTTTAGAAATAGATGGAAGTGCGTTTTGGTGTAGTGGTTGAAAATGACAGTAGCTTTCATCTATAAATGTGCGTTTCCTAATATATAGCCATTGTATTTAATTTTCTCACTGAAAATATCTTTAATATTTCCAAATTAGTATACAGAATCATGCGAAACAAATTTTTGCTTCGCCTTCGGCCACTCTTTGATCTGTTCCTCAACCACCTCAAAGCGTAAACATGCTAATTAACATTTAATTATTGCTTTATTGCAACTCATTTTGTTAAATGTTCTTAATTAAATAAATTCTTCGCTCTCTACATTGTTTACAGTACTATCACACCGTTACAGCGGTACGTCGCGCTGACGCGTCCCGCTCACCTATGACCAAAGTGATGGATTTGTTTAGGAGCCGTTCAAATTCAGCGGCCACCGAGGCGGATAAACGCAAAGCGGTGAGTTTGGCATTAACTTTCGATTTTATATATGTCATAGTTTATATTCAACATGATTTTTGTATGGTGAAAAGTTTAGAAAGCTCTGCCAATTCAAAGAAGTGCTTTTTGACATATCTGGACTGAAGCTTCTTGTGGTGTGATAAGAAGGTGAAAAGCTTGAGACGTTGACATGATAATTGTATTGAGATATTACTATTGCCCGGCAGATGGTGCCAAAAGCACCTAGTTTTGTTTTGTAGTTATGAGGATATACACTGGAAAATATAAGAGTTGCATTTTGAAACAAAAAAAAATTAAAATAACAATTTTTTTTGGTAAAATTTCAAATTTATTAATGTTTTAAATCACGTGTACCATGAAATTTTAAAATTCCCAGCGTTTAAGAGCTAGTAATACTAGTAGCGTCTTTGTCTAATTTATACCAATGAGGCCGGTTCAATACTTCTCAATATGGCATACCACAAGCCAACTTTCTTATTTTGAATTTGAATTATTGAATCTACTTATTTGCCGAGCATTTTTTACTGAAGCGGTGCAAGTTATATCATCGATTGTATATCAAAATTTCTTGTTCAGATGTTTATAGGAAGGAATGAAGCCACCTTTTACATTGACCTTGACTAATTAGCACAACTACAGCTCAAAAACGCACTTAATTCTTATTTTCATATGTGTAATTTTTAATTTAATTGCATATTTCAATAAAAGGAAAAAATTATCATCAAAAGAAATCGAAAATACCAATAACAACATCATTTCACTCTACAAATCAGCTACTCTTAACACCAATGCGCCTTCACAGCTTTTTTGCATCTAAAAATTCCAACAACAATTATGTGCGTAGGCCATTATGTACGCATAAATGTTTGCTTGAAAAAGTAGAAAGTCGGTGTAATTCCTTATATGTAAGTAGAAAACGTCCACACACACACATGTGCAGCAGCAAGTACGCACAGCCACTCATAATCATCAATCAAAATTAAGCAAAAATTTGAATTGGTAATGAGTAATAATTGCCATACGCAGAAAATACATATTTATCGTAATCAAGCACAACAAAAAAAAGAAAAATAAAAAACAGGTTGCGAATGTTACTGGTGTACGCCAGTTTGCTTATTGTTAATGAAAGTGAAAAAGGTTTCGAAAAAAAATCTGATCTCAATCGATTAGTGCTCGATTGTTTCTTAGCTGTCTTGGAACTGCTATCCTAGTAGCCTTTTTGCACATTTTGGTACAAAAAATTATTCATTACCTCTGAAATACTCTAATACTAATCGTCCCGAATGAACCTAAAATCGATCTGTACAAGTTATACATCTGTATTCTTTATATACAGCCTATCGGCTTTAGACTGCCAATAGAGAATAAAAAGCTAAGCAAAGCAATCATTCTTGGCTGACTTAAAAAAAAAAACACACCAAACCTCAATGTCGGTGATGCCCTTTGAATAACTGTTTATCTCTAAAAGGCTGGCCATATGTGAGTCCAACATAATTTGTTTAGTATTTAGTATTGTATTAGGCAATTACTTTTTATTGATACAAGATTTTATTAAAATAGCACCTTTGTAAAGAAGGCCTAATAATACTTAATTAAAATCAGGACTTAACCCTAACACTTCGCAATATGCGTATAAAAGTGTATATTCCTGTTTTTTCTGTTGTTGTTATGGTTGTAGCGGCAGAATTCTGCCGAGTTGACAGTACTTGGCCGGATAAAATCCGGAACTGTTCCGATTACGTACGATCCGACTGTTGTGAGAATGGTTTCCTGGTTTTTTATACTCTCGCAACCTGTATACCATTTAGCCCTTCCTTACTTGTTTTCTAATTGTTTTTGGTAATCTGAATATTTTCTCTATCAACTATTAAGGAAAAGTATATAATTGTTGCTGTGTAATAAAAATATCTCCATTTGTAAATAAAATTACTTTACTGTTCGAAAATATAATATAACTGGTTGTCGTACAATTATTTCTAGTTTAACTGTTAACTGTCCTAGCGTGTCATAATTTTTTCTATTTACAAAAAATATTTAGATGCCAGGGTTGTACTCTAATCTTTAGAGATTTACTTTATACTCAGCATTATTTTGCTCCTGCGAATTAACTTGGTCGATTAGTTATATAAAACATGAAAATTATGATATTTATCGATTATTAGTTAATCGATAATTTGTAGAAATAACTCATACTCATATATCGTTCGACCTTCAATATTTAGATATGGAATTTGCGAAGCTTAAAAGCTTTACTTACCACATAAGTAAAACAAATATATACTCGAAATAAGAGCGATTCTAATACCAAAATTTAGGAAATTCTACCCTATAAAATTATTAAATTTGAGGTTATCATCATTTTGAAAGACCTTTCCAGTTAAAATTTAATTTCATAGTGGCACGAAATAGGAAAAAGTTTAACGGGATTAAATTGAATTTGGATAAAATTTTGGTTCAAATAAACACATATAACGCTCATGGGAGATCTGCCGGTTTATTGAACTTGAAGCCTAGATAAACTTAAGTTTTTGTCGAAACTTCAGAAGACTACTAATTGTCATTTTCGCGCTGGTGCTTTTTTTTTAAACCAATTACCAGAGTGCTAAAGAGACCAAAAAGTGTGCCTCCTTATGCTCATTTTCTCTTTCGCTAAATTTAAAAAAGAAACAATCATAATTGTAAATAAATGTTTATGCAATTCTTTGCCGTCTATTAAAGACGAAAGCTTAAAAATATAAACAAAGAACTTTAAACAAACACACAGCTGTTCGACAACGATCACTACTCACGCACTTTGAACTTGAAAGCTCACTGCGCTCTCTCTCATAACATTGTTATTTATGTGACACTCTTTTGGCTTGCTCTCTGCTGCATAATTTTTGCGTTCATTCGCCATATTTCCCAAACATCCGGTTCTATTTGGCTTGCTTTCTGCTTTTCTTGCCTTCTATCCAGTCAGCTGCATTTTGCTACCTCTGTTTGTTTATGTTTGTTTTCTATTTGTGTGTGTGTGTGTAGATGTGCGCATTTCCTTTTCTGTATTGTAAGCTCTTTATTGCTAGTTATTTTGCATTGGACTATTCGGTTGCGATCGCTTGCTTGCAAGCTGATAGCCACACTTGTCACTGTCAGTCCGCAAGGGTTTAGCGCAAATTCAAACGTCTCGCGCATATTGTCGCAATCAAACGCTCGAGTTATACACGCGCACGCCAACTAATATTTACTCTACTCATACTTTACTCGTTTTTTCGTGATTTATTCGTGTTGACGTTTATGTTCACACATACATATGTATAACTGTATTATGCTATTTTATATGTGACGGGTTTAGAGCGAAAAAAAGGACAACAGAAATATTTTGAAAAAATATAATATATGTAAATATATAAAATTGCTATTAAAAATTTTAATGATTAATTATAAAAAATGATAATAATAAATATTTGTAAACAAAATGTGCTTGAAAGGTGTTTATTTGAGTGAGCAAACATGCTTGTCTACATCTAAAGCAGGGTGTGTGTGTTAGCACAGAAATTTTAGAAAAAAAAAAATTTTTATTTATTAAAGGAGTGTGTGTAAGCTATATAAAAAAGGCTTGTTTTTTAAATTAAAGAAAGGTGTGCGTTTTCAAATAAATGTTGTAGCAACTTCGATTAATATTTTTAACAAAAAATTTACTCAAGATTTTCAATCTATAAAGGAGTGCAGGAAAACAACACAATCGAAAAAATATGTGAAATGTGCACCTTCAGTGTTTACTTAAACTGTTGATTATTGATAGTGTTCAAACAAAGCGAGAAAAGTGATTAAATTTATTTACACGCCTAGATGTATACATAAATACATATATTATATGTGGATAATTAGCACAATTCTTATCACACCAATCATAATATTTTGATTTACGCTACAAGTTTAATAGTTACAAAGCACCTTTTGTGCCGTGAAAAGATTGTTAGGTGTCAGTTTGACATTGCACATTGTATATTGTATATCCATTAGGTTGGGTCAAAAACCGAAAATTTTTTTTTGCTTCCTACTCTGAATAAATGGTTGATAGACACCTCTAAGAAATGCTTGCCAAGTATGCGCTCTAAATTGTAACGGGATTCTTCGTCTAACGGTTTTCTATAGTTTTCTAATTATCAGAAAAATGCTTCCAACTACTTGAAAACAAATTTTTGTTTAGTTCGTAGGAAATTGAGTGCTCTACAAAATGGTCTTTCACGGTTTTTCGTAAATATAACCGTTTAAAAGTTGTTAACGATTGAAGTTTGACTATTTTAAGCCAAATTTGTGTTTTGACCCACCCTAATAAACATGTATGCATATGTAGCTGTAAATTTTTTATGAAAAAGTTACGTTTCAATTTTTGTGTGTAAAATTAATTCAAATGTCGTTTTATTGAAAATTACTCGGCAAGCAAAACCTGTACTGGCGTATTGACTAAGTTCCAATAGTTGAAATAAAATATTTATTTAGACATTTTTCAATAAATGATGAATATTGGTGTTGTGTTGAAAATAAAGAAGACATAAGTGCAAATAACAGCTATGTGTACAAGTTTATGAAAAAATATATACTTTTTTCTAAAAAAAATTTTATATATACATTAAAAATTGTGAAGTCCTACTTTTGGAAAAATAAAAAAATACGAATTTTCTTTATCA
The DNA here is from genome assembly GCF_042242935.1 of Bactrocera oleae. Taxonomy (NCBI): domain Eukaryota; kingdom Metazoa; phylum Arthropoda; class Insecta; order Diptera; family Tephritidae; genus Bactrocera; species Bactrocera oleae. The sequence continues at coordinate 19,631,555 of NC_091536.1, read as the reverse complement.
AAATTCATTGAGCTCATATGTGGTTTTTACCAACCACCAGACCAAAATTACTAGCTACCTAAAAGCAAAAAAATAAAAATAAAATAAAACAACTCATAAAAATTTCGGTTCAATAAGACCCAGTGCCATTACCAATGGGTTAAAATTAAAATTTTTTTTCTGTATAATCATGTTATTATAAAACAAATTAAAAGAATATTGAAAACACGTAAAGAAGCTTACATTTTTAAAGTTAAATGTTTATATAACGTGTAGGGGATAGCAATTGTTCAAATATTTTATAAAGCTGAAAAAAAATCCTTTTTATATTTGTTGAATTTCCGAAACCCAATTCATGTTTATTTTCTCTTCTAACTGTACCAAAGCATGTCTAATAAATTTAAAAATCTAAAAGTAACATCTTAATATTTGTCTTCGGTGCTTAAAATCAATATTCTTAATAAGTTTACAAATAAAAATTCTATGTGGCTAATTTTACTCTTCAGAATATAGCTTTAAGATAGCAGGTTTGAGTCTTAACACGAAGAAAACACACATCATCGAAAATAAAGTAAATTTACATAAAATGAAGCTTACCATGTTTTCCCTATAAGTGTACAAAAATAGTCAGCTTTATTTTAGCTAAAAACGGTTCTCTGCAATAGCGCTGTTTTTTGTTTTATTTATTTTTCTATGATATGATAGAGTTTTTACTATCTTTTAAAGCCGCAATTAAAACAATGCAATAAATATAAATTTTTTATCGTCATTTAGAAACATGTTGTGAGAGAGATTTACATACAAACCGAAAAATAGTGTCTCAGAATCTGTCCTTTTCCTATTGAAAATTTGCAAATATATTTTTCCAACAATCTCAATATACTGTATACTACAAGTATTTATTCGACAAACAACTGAAGCTTTTGAAAAAATATAGAATTTTTATTAGCGATGAGTTAAAATCCTTACATTTCGCCATTTCCGAAGACCTGGGAAAATAAGCGCCAAATTACCACTTAAAAAAAAAATTTTTTTTCTGTTTTTTTGTTTTTTTATTAATATTTGTTACAAATTTAACACAGAATTGCAAATTAATATATACATATGTACACACATAAACAGTAAGTTTTCACGCGAAATTAGATGCCCGCCAACTCTGACCTACCTCGTCTACACGTTGGAGCTCTAATTCGCTCACTTAAGATATTAACGATGCCACGTGACCGACCCACAGTCCAAAATGGTGCCAAAAAAGCGTCAATTCCGTCAAACATTAGCTCATTCCATCGTCAATCAACGCCGCTCCAAAGCGATTGTGGCATGCCACACTGCTGTCATTTACATACACACACACGCAGCCACATACACGTCGGGTTAGGCTTAATGGCATTACGTATACGCCGCGTGCGTCCAATTTGTGATCGCTTGCAGTTTTGCTTTAAAATAATTAACAATTCAGCATTAATTTGTGCGATTTGCAGCGGCTGATAAATGAAAATGAAGAGAAGGCAGCTGACTGCAGTAGGCGAATGCAGAGATTTTTTTTATTTATTAAATTTTATTTTGTAAGGAAGTGCAAAAATCACAAGTCCAATGCCAATAAATAAATTGCATGCGCTGCACGTCACAGCACTTTACATTAAATAAATATTTAACGAAAATATTTGTAGATTAGTGCATTTTCTTGTTGTCACTCCCACCACATGTGTTTGTATGTATGTTTGCATGTGCGGGGACTCAGCGCAGTGACGCCAATAATTTTCAAGTTCATTGACGGTCAAGTCGAGAAAATGAGAAATTGCCGCGACGCTGAGTGAGTGAAGTGAGTGCCATGCAATTGCCTATGTATGTGTATGATGCGTGACACAAATTTCGTGCGAATAAATTAGCACACGCAATACAAACATAGTTTGCGCAAAAGCGAAAATAAAGAAAGCTCTGCTGCCAAGCGCCCAGTGTCAACGAACAGCTGTTTCGCTTTTCATTTATGTGTTCTCAAAATGCCATAAAGTGTAAATAATTTACAAAATTTTTAATTTATTGGTATTTATGTTTTTATATCGCACGGAAAACAAATATATATAAGGCGAGGAAATGATGTTTCAAGCAATCATCATCAAATAAAAAACGATGATTAATACCATAACTGTTATATATAAAAATATAACACACAGACGAAAAAAAATATAAATAAAATTTTATTAAAAATATATTATTGCTGACATATTATAAAAATAATTATAACTAATATTCATATGAAATATGACTTCAAATTAGCTGCAATATTGTTAACAACGTGATTCTTAATAAATATTAATAAAATTTATTTTATAATCGAGATAAAATTTACAATTATATTTTTATATACCATATAAAGCATTTGTATCAGCAAATAATTATAAAAGAGTTGCCACCTTATATGATATATATGATGAGATGATAATAAATTTATTCTCACATATAATTATATCAAAATACGATTGAGGAGCAAGCAAAAAATATTCAAGAATAGTGCGAAATGGGAAATTTTTTTAATATGGTTGACACCGGTTTTTTTTTATTTAATTGTTTTTTTTTGGTTTTATTAATTTATTTATTGATTTTTTTGGTTTTTGTTGTAAGGGGGTATTCTAGTCTAGCGGCCCGAATTTCGAGCTGATAAAAACAAGCAATAAATATTTTTACTATACCTTTTTTACTATTTATTTATTCATATAAAAAAAAATTGTTTTTGTTTCCATGAACTTCTGGGTCCTTGAAGTCAGTGGGAAAAAAAAGACTGTGACCTCGTCGCCATGATATCTACCCTTGTGGTGATCTAAAAAATAAAATAAAAAGGTGATTCTTAATTAGTATTAATGCCGCCCACTAGTGAACCAGCAAAATTGTAAAAAAAAAAATTTTTCTCAAAATGGCGGCTACTCAAAAATTGAGGTCGATTTTTTCACTTATTTTTTAACTTTCTTGAATTTTTTAAAAATAGTTTTCAAATATTTTCATTTTTTGTTGGTTCACTAATTGGTTGATTAGGGCTTGAGATATCGTGGCGACCGCATCGAAAAATTTAAAGTTTTACCTCCAGCCGTCTATTGTTGTACTCGTCCACTCAACCAGTTTAATTGCCACGACACCAAAACGGCTATAACTCCAAAAATAATTAGAATTTTGAAAAATCCTTTTAGGGAGATATTTTTGAACCGCTAGACTAGAAAACCCCCTTAATTGAACTTTTTGGTTTTTAATTATTTGATTTTTTTTTATTTTATATTTTTATTTGGAGAATGAATAAGTGCACACAGTTGGACGACATATTTTGCTGACGTAATTTTAACGGGTTTTCTCAGATCCCCACTTTTTCCACCAAAATGAATCCTAAAGTTCAGTTGTTCAGTTTATGCAATTGTTGCGTTATACACAATTTAATTGGCGAAATTATAGTTGTTCCCACTTATTATATTTGGAAAATTAATTATGTAAGTCAGAAACTTCGTTTTTAACTGAATGGAAATGTCAATAAAATCAACGTACAAATTCCAACGTACATTTATACTCCTAACAAAATAAATGACTACTTCATAAAGAAGTTTTCACCTGTTTATACAGTTCATATAAGTCAACAACCCAATAATGTACCGTTACATAACTGTAACACATAATAGAACACCCAATAGAAATGAAATGTTAATTGAGCAATAATAAAAATAAAAGTAAGCAAGCAACAAGTCATTTTAATGGAAGAAAAGTCATGCAATTACTTGTATTGCTTCTCATACAATAGGGTGGATCGATGAGCATTGCAAATGTTTAATAAGTATTATGCAATCTTTTGAAAAGATCCGATTATTAGATTTCATATTGAATATTTCCTGGCCATACAATAAATGCCATATCCGACGTTATATAACATTAGTGTGCCTATACAGATATACGCGTTAAAAATGTAAGAAAAATACAAATAAATTCAATTACTAGGTGTTTCAGTAGAAACTTTCTCAATTAAATTAAAAATGTTCACGTTTTTCAGCTTTAAACTAAACGCATTATTTTTATATGGTTTTATAATTTTTTAAATGTTATGCAACTAGGTGATATATTCATTTACGTTCTCTGGTGTTACCCCAGTGTATGCAAGATTTTACATAAGGCAAAGAGAACGCAATGTTGCCTACATTTAGGCATAAAACTCATAGATTAGCGAAGTTTCACACGTAAAATAGTGATGCCGAGTTGACTGAAACAAGTATCATGTATCGGCTAAAATCAAGTCATTAGACTATAGTAATATATCATTAACCGATACCTTGAGTACTCTTGTTGCTTGAAAAATATTTCGGTCATATTTAAATTAGCACAAAAAAATATATTTTTTTATTTAAAATTAACTAAAGCAAGCATTTTCTATACAAGTATAACTGCAAAAAATTAATATATTTTGTATATTTGAACTTTATATATTGTATATATATATATTTACTTAATTTAAATTTTTTTGAAATATAACGGATGCTCTGGGATCACCTTTTAACTGTAAACGAATATTAAATTGATCAGACATACAAGTACCGCATATGTAGGTGTATGTGTTCAGTTATGTTTACGCACGATAAACTGGCTGACCTTTGTGCAGCAAAAATTTATTAAATCAACGAATATTAATATTGTGTATAAATGAAATGTAGTTAATTAAATCAAAATTGCTTATACATACCAAATAACAAAAATTTTATGAAGCAACAAAATCTTAAAAAAAAAATATTTTAATTGTTAAAAAGCTAAATAAAAACAACGTAATCAATTTAGAAATAATCGTAAAAGGCATTACGCAAGTGGCGCAAAATATTACTAGTAAAATAACAACAGCAACACAATAAAGTAAATTTTAATCAGCTGCACCAAAAAAGGCACCGCAAAACTTTAAATTCTAAACTATACATATGTACGTACATATGTATATAATATACAAGTGTAGTCTACAACAATAATTGCTATACAAAATAACAACAACAAATCGTCAAAATACCTTCAATTAACATTTATCACCATAACCGGCTAAAAAGAAAAATATTTACACAAAAACGCTTGAAATTTAGAAAGTAATTAAAAAGGTAATGCTGCGTCGCCGTTTAAAAAAATACTTCCTAGTTAGTTTTTATTTGTGTAATACTTGTTGTACCTCATCACATTTGCTGGTTATGTAAGTTCGTTTCGCTTTTGTTTGCATTACACATTTGTAACATGCGCGTAGGTAAATAATAAAAAAAATTAAATGAAATGTGTGATAAGTACGGAACAAACAAAAATTCTCACTTCCAATGGGGTAAGAAATTATAATTGCATACATACTTACGTACGTGTAACGGTATGTTGTGCTGAATGTAATATTTCTATATTAAGCTTGAATATTTATTACACTGGGAAACAGTAGTTTTGTTTTATGAAGTTTCTTACCCGATTTTCTATGATTTTGTCACGCTGATACCAAATCTGTCGTCAGTTTTTCTCTAGCAGCTCTAGTTTTCGAAATATGCGCATATAATATTTTTAGCCAAAAATATTACAATTTTAGAATTTAAAAATATATTGCTCTTACTTTCTTTTATGTGCTTTTCTTACATGAGTAGAAACATCAGTCTTGTTTTGAATGCTCCAACAGTAATCAGACATCATATTTGCATTCTAACGACCCTGATATTGCTCGTCCCTAGTGCGAATATCCTGATGAAAGCGTTCTCCTTGTTCTTCGCTTAAGTCGCCTAAATATTCCGTGAAGCGGTTTAAATGGCTAAAGTGGAAGCGCATCTCGATGCTCATGTTACAACCTAGTCTCAGGAAGTGACTTTTTATTTTCTAAGAAATTTTGCACAACCCAAATAAATTCAATCCATGCAGATTTCTCCTTATCTGTCATACAATCAGTAAAATGTTGGTACTTTATTAGTTCCCTGTTTTGAGCACCGAAATATTTTATTGATATATTTCAAATACTCCCCATCCTTGTTTAGAGCTTTTACAAACTGTTTAACTGTTTTTACTTTATATATCTCTGGCTACTAGAGGGGCATTTATCACGTTCATACTACCCCGATACTAAATTCACTCTTAAATCCAGTGTTCTGTCTTGTCTCGGCTATCACATGAAACAGTAGTATTTGATATAACATTTTAAGATCGACGCATATCAGCCAGTTATACCTATTCTATGTTTTTTATTTTCTCTATAACCAAATAGGCCTGTTTTAATAGAATCAGACTCATTTAAACGGCATTTTCTAAACATATAGTCACGACGAATGGCACGAAAATTTCTTAGGTCATTTAAACTAGTTCTTCTTAATGTAGACAAAGCGGTTTATCTATGAAATTTTGTAATTTTTTGCCCTAAAATCTAATTTAAGTAAGCCGAGTAATGATATTTCAAGAAGTACCTGTATCAATAAAACTAGAGCTACTAGAGAGAACTGGTAGTTTTAAAATCAGCGACGTCAAATTAATAAGAAACATTTTAGAAACTTCCTAAAACCAAAAAAAGTTTAATTTTGTTCAGCAGTGTTATTTGTTTTGTGAGTGGCAACCGTTCTATGAGTTGTATGTTCGAATCACAAATTTGATTACCTCGCAATAAAGGGTTTGTTACATTTTAAGGTAAATTTGAGCGGCTCCTCAATGGCTTTCACTCATAAACTTTACGAGTATAAACTTAAATAATTGATAAATTCTATACTTTTGATGGAATTTTTGTCGTTTCGTAGTTCTATCGAAACAAAATCTCATGAAAATGTAGCAGATTTGCGTTTACTATATGAACCTCGTGTCCATGGTTGTCGTTCTAGACTAAGCTAATACTTGAAACGAAAAAAAAAACAGCATTTGAAACCAGAGATTTTCGCGGGCCGTCCTGATCTTTCCTTGGTTTCGTTCGTGAAGAATTTGTGTATCTATTCGTTTGCTTTGTCAGCCGTTATTATGTGAACTGCTCCGATGTTTTTTTACCTTAAGAGTCAAAACCGAAGAATTCGACCACAAAACTTTGAGTATATTTTGTAGTTTCCGATCGTATTTACGGTGTCGGATCACAAATGATTTTTGAGAGTTCTGCCCTGGTGATTGTCCTAACCGGCTAATAACTCAGGTTCTTTTAGATTTTAAAAACTCAAATGTTTGAGCAACACCTTTTCTAGAAGAAATTTATACATTTGCAGTAATTGTGGGAGAACTTTTATATAAGATACATATAAAGCTATATATATAAAAAGAAAATTACTACCTAATATAATGTTTCCAATTTCTATTATATAAATTACAGATTAACTTTTACACACTTTAGTAGAATTTTCACATCATTGCGGCGCCAAATGATTTCTATAATTAGTTGATGAATTTTTACATATTTCTAATTTTGAGAGCATGCCAATTTAAATTTGAATAATTTGATAGAACATTTGCCACACACGCCACATAAAGATAAACGCGAGTGTTCCTAAATATGGTTAGTAATTTCATTAAGTTTTAACGAGGCGTGGAACTATTAAAAATTATTAATTTTGAGAGACGCAATTCGCTCGAACTATTGAGAAAATAGAAATAAATAGATGTTTTGAGGTTATTCTTTAATGCGCGACCACCAGACTCTTCCTCAATTTTTTGTTATATTTTCTCACTTTTTGTGGTCATAGCCCGTCAGTACTTCATAGCTCATAGACCCCTAACCCCTACTGCTACAAACTGTAGAACAATAGAACATTAAGTATTCTTCGAGTGGTAGCCGAATTCGACTACGAAATAATCAAATAGCCGAATTAATTCTCGCGGGTTCTTTTACCATCGTGCTAGATAGGATATATAATTTTGAGGAGAATAAAACTAAGTTGATATGTTTCTCCAAGGAAAGGTTGGTGAGCATAGCCTGCAGTCGTAAATTCTTTAGAACTCTAGTTACAGACTCCCAGATTACTCTAGCACTTTTCATACAGAATGAAAACTTGATGGAAAGTTAGAGCTATTGCTTTGAAGTGAGACTGCTGTCGCTGAACTCTTTGACCGCTTGTTCGAAGCTTACTTACTTTTACTTCGTGCTATTTCTTGATAACAATCATAAACATCGTTGGTCATAACAGTGTAGCTGGAAGCCTTAATCTCAAAATTACCGGTCTGGGGACGTATGTGTGTTTTTTTTATCTCTGCGGTCTCTTGAACAGCTGAGCCTCACGAAAGCTCAGCGAGTGTTGTTAAATCAGTTAAGTTCTTACTCTCGGTAAGGCCAGTAACGTCTTTTACTAATTACAGATGTTTTTTTGCATTTGCCTTTATTGGTAGTTAGAGAATCGCACTTTATTTGTGCAATCTACTACCAACCCTATTCGTAGTATCATTTCATTTCTATATTACAAGGATAATACTAGTATTTTAGAAAGCTAATAGCAAAAACAATAACTACAAAATATGTTGAAAAACATTTAATTATAGTTACCTTTGGATGTATAATCGGCGCATTTGTTTTTTGTTTGGCACGTCCAGCTAATAAATGTATATAATTGGTTCACTTCACGTCATATCAAATTTTATGAAAGTAGGTTGGAACTATAAACACGTGACTTTACAGTAAAAACTGAACAAATTTTTTAAGAATATTAAATAGAGTAATGCAAAAATTGGCACAAACCTACTTTACTAGGAAAATAATTTATTAATTTTATAAAAGTACACTTATAGTTGTGACATTTTTCAAGGAGAAGTAAAAGTTCTGTGCATGTTCCTACCATACTCACTATTAAAGTTTGACATATTCGAGTTTCAAACCCCCCAACCGTTAAATTGTAGCCTTGGAAACAAGCCACTCGTCAGCCGTGGTTGCTTTTACTAAATTAATAAATTTTTTTACTATTCTGCAATTAATATTTTACCATGTTTCGCAAAAGCCAACTCAATTAATATTAATTCAGTATGCGTTGTCCATTAGCGTCTTATGTATAGTAAATATTTTTGTCTTTTTTGCTTTCCATTCTCAATATTTACTCTTTACATTTAGTGTGTGCAAAGCATTTTTCTCTTTACTCGTTTCTTTTATATACAATATATTTTTTCTTTTTTCATTGTGTATATTTGCCTTTAATTAAATTACAGTTTGCATATTGAACACATTGTAGACACACACACACTCACAAATATATGTCATATATGTATGTGTGTCCGTTTTCTGCATCTTTCAGCATTCATATTGTAAATTTTCTTATTTGCCGGTTGGCTTCTTGCCTTTGCAAATATTTTTGCTTCCCTGCACGTCATTCTACTTTGCATTTATATTTGCTTTTCGATATTCCATAACTTGTTGCTTGTGGATGTCATTTCGAACGTGCGATCTTTGTGATTTTGTTGCAAATGGTTTGGAACTTGAGTGATTTGTGTTGTCATTCTATAATTTTATTATTTCAAATATTTATTTTTTGTTTTTCCTAATAATTTTTCATTCATTCAGTAATGACAAAAACATATAAATTTACATATAGATATTTTTATTTGTGATTGTTATCGATAATAAGAACTTGGTTGAAAGCAACTAGAGCGCGAAATGACACATCACCACAAAACAGCCGAACTTAAGCTAGATATAGCCTTTTGGGGCCTCAGCATAGTAAAAATTCTCAGGCACTTTTTCTGAAGTACTTTGTACTGACTCTATTGATAATAATTAGTAATTTTATAGAAAAATCGTAACATTACCCATTCACCATTTAATTAAATCTACACTTCGTATTTAGTTTAGTTTAAAAATATAAAGTTTAGTTAAGAACACTTTGCATCATTTATAGTTACTTCAGGTACTTAGCAATCATGCAAAAATAATGTTAGGCCAATGTCGATATAAAATAACCAATATCAAGTAATCCATGTAGACTTGAGATACTCACCGTTGGCATATTTCAAGTGCTGACTCTAAGATACTCCTGTCGAATTTATTATTAGTACTGTGATAAAACGATAAGCTGATAGAAACTATAAAATATCTAGTGTATTAGTTACTCAGCTTGAGTACGAAGTAACCGATACTATTTTCAATTACGCATTATTGATTAATAATACTTAGCAGCACATTTTAACATTTTGTTTTCTATGGAACTTTCGCTGTTCTATGGTCCAAATTTTTTGTTGTCGGTTGAACATTCAAATGATAAAACTATAAGTTTATAATAGTGGTGTTTATAACCAGTGGTGTGTTTAATCTTTTTTGTTTTGTAACTGATCTAGAGAATTTTCATCGATAAAAGATGAATATTGATCCAGCGAAATGTGCAAAAACTCTCAATAAAAAACCGATTCTTTAAGCTGTTCCGTCATTAGTAAATATTAATGCAATAATAGTTCTTTTATAATTTTATTTAATAGGAAAAATTTTAAATTCGTTTTTTTTATTTCTTCTTAAGTTTATATACAGGTTGGTTTTTGGTTGTTAGTGACATTTGTAAACCCTGAATAGGATGTATTAAGTTTTTGAGATATCGATCTGAAATTTCGAAAACGTCATATTCTCCTCAAGAAGCTGCTCGTTTTCCGGAACCGCCGATATCGGACCACTATAGCTGCCAACCAAAAAACAAATGTTCTTGCATGGAAAACTTTTTGAGTTGACAAGATATCTTCACAAAATTTTGCATAAATTTGTAGTCGAGCTCGTTTGATAAGAAATATAATATTATAAAATAATGATTAGTTTTTAGTAAAACTAAATTATTTGGCTGGGTTTATTTTTTAATTTATGGATCTCCTCCCGATTGAAAGTTTTCATATAATTTTTTTTATTAATGTCGAATTAAGTTTTTTTTTTTTAATTTTTTATATGAGTTTTGCGCATTTTCATAACGCTTATGATTTCAAAAATTCTTTTTCGCTGTTTTTAATTAAATATTTTCATAAACACATATGCTATGCCTCAATCAGCTGCTTTCATATAATTACAGATATGCATAACCGCACATTATTGCATTCATTAGTATTTCGCTATTTGACGTTGGCTTACTAACGAATTTCCTCAATTAAATCCAAGGTCAAGGATTAATTTGCTGTCTGCAGATTACTGTTTACTCAGCGCATTGCATACAATTTGCCTTTTGGTTGTGACTCTGCGGATTTTTGATTTTTTCCCTTCGCTTTTTCCCTAATAATTGCTACTTACGAAACTATTTTGAATTTTTATAGTTATTTTAAGCGTTATACATATATAAATAGATAAATTTATCACCTATTTACTTAGATTATTTAGTGTATTAATTTTCACCTTCACTTTTTCATGCAGTGTCAGCCTCGTTTTATGTGTACAATTTTTATCTAAGTACTATTATTTTTTTATTTGTTTTATTTTTCTAATTATTTACATTTTTTTGGTGAACAACCTTGTTATTTTTGTACATTCACGCTTAGACGTGGATAAATAGCAATTGTTGTTATATTTTAGTAGATTTTAACTCAAATATTCAGATAAGAATTGTGTTTTTTTTTTTTGTTTTTTTGGAAAAAAGCTGTTATAAAAATATTAAAATGTCAGCTAATAATTTACTGAAAAAAATGTCATGTATCGGTAACATATATAGCGGTAATATTTATCTGTTGCATGTGATGTGATATATACATATTTGTTATATCAATTAATCCAATAAGAAACGTCATTTGATGAGGCCTGTAGGCGCCCGTATACATACATATTTACATTAAAATGCACATGTGAAAGCTTCTTTCTACTTGAGTTCCCGACTGCCTTTGTTCTTATGCATGAGACAACAGTATTTAGCCTGAAGTTTTTTGTTTTTTTATTTTAACTGATAGGAAAGCTCGAAATGCTAAAATAATAATACCACATTTACTATGAAACAGCCAATAAACGGTGTTAAAATAAATTTTTAATTATTTATAATTGAAATCAGTGTTATTCCATCTAATCTTAACTATTTTTACACTTACTTACCTATTAATTCCTGATTATTGATGTGATCTTGTTGTTGTTGCTTTTTGGCTTACTAACGAATATTAAATATAGTAAGAATCTTATTTATAGCAGATTTTTAAGGTTTTTGTAATATTCTATACATTTTCAAAATATTGTGTTTTCCTTCTATTTTAATACAATTAAAGAGTTTTGCTTATTCATATAGACTAATCAGCTGCTTAGAAAATATTCTTCCCACAAATTTGTCGTACAAAATTTGCGCATAAGAAATCTCCACCAGCTTGCAGTGCATTGTCCAACAATTTACAATATAAATCTACATTTTTAACTACCACTTAAGGTCACTAGATTATTTAGATTTGTTTTATAAAAAAAGTTGAACTGGCTCATCAACCGAAATAAATGCAATTAAAAGGAGGGGAAACTTTAATTGGGCAGTACTATTGAATGTTGTTTTGTTGTTGTGTTGGCTTATAATGTCGAAATGCATGTGTACATACATATGTACATGTATGTATATGTTTTGTTTTGTAAATATTTTTTTCATAAATTAAATTTTTTTAATTCATTAAAATTATTTTTATATATTTAAATACAATTTTCAATCCGCAATGGATTTCCTTACATTTTTTTAACCCTGAACAGGGTGTTTTAACTTTTTCGCTAAGTTTGTAACACCCAGAATTAATCATCGGAAACCTTATAAAATATGTATATAAATGATCAGTGTGAAGAGCTGAGTCTATTTAGCCATGTTCCTTTGTCTGTACATACGCAAATTAATTCTTCAGTTTTTGAAATATTCTTCTGAAATTTTGTACACGGTCTTTTCTCCCCAAGAAGCAGCTCATTCGTCAGAGTCTGCGGACCACTATAGCATATAGCTGCCATACAAAGTGAACGATCAAAATCTAGTTCTTGTATAGAAAAGTTCTTTATTTGACGAGATATCTTCAAAAAATTTGGCATGGGTTATTGCCCAAGGCAATAATGCAATTTCCAAAAAAATTATTGAGTTTAATAACTATAGCATATATGTAGCCGCCATACGAATTGAAGGATCAAACTCAAATCGCCGTATGGAAATATTTTTTTATTAACATGGTATTTTCACGAAATGTGGCAAAGATTATTGTTCAAGGTAACGCTTCAGTTTTCGAACATATTGTTCTGATCGGACCACTATAGCATGTAGCTGACATTACAAACTGAACGGTCAAAATCAAGTTATTGTAAGAACAACTTAAACCTGTGAAGAAAAAACTTCAACCGAAGTATAGCTTCGCTGCAGCCGAGGTTACCTTTTTTTTTGTTAAATTTAAAATTTTATACAAAACAAGTAATTTTAATGTTTTGCATATTAAATTGCAATATCCTCGAAATTTTTTTTATATGATATTATTATATTTTTTTGTATGATATACAACTTTACACACAACACACACACTGTGCAGCCTAGTGATTACATTTAAATAGAATACCTTAAAGCTCATACAGCGACATCTAGCCGTGAGTAGCTAGCGGGTAGTGATTAAAAGCTTTTTTTAGTGTTGCTTGCAAAGGAAAATTTTACAAGCATCACAACTTAAAATTTTCTATTTAAATATTTTTACAAAATTAGAAATACCACATTAACTTTATAAAATAAAATTTTTTTATATATAATCGATTGATAGTTTTTAAGCAACCAAAGAAATAATCAATTAATTTAATTTCGGAAATAATGAAACTATAAAATATTGAAATTATTTGAAAATATACATATATATAGAAAAATATGAAATAAAGTCTGTGAATGCGGAAAAAACTACTCAAATGTGATACTCGCGAACTGAAGTGCTGTGAATAATGACTGACAAAAAAATTGTTATATAAAGTATAATATAATTCATTAACAAATTGATGCAAGTTAATAACAAAAATAACTATATTTTGAAATTATTGAATATTTCGCTGAAGAAATAACTTTTAGAATAAAAAAATTAGTAATAAAATCAATAATCCTAATAAATAATATATTAAAAATAATAAATTGATAACAAAATTATAACAATAATAAAAATAAAAAAAATACCAAATCCGAATTGTGATTACTTTATAATACTACGCCTACAACTCTAATGCAAATGCCCAAATTGCCAATTAAAAAAATTAAGAACTAATTTACAATTAAAACATGTCTGCTGTGAAACGCTGGATCTCGCGCTATGCCAACTCATCTACGTCATCATCATCATCGTCTCACTCTTCTTCGTCACAACCGAAAACGTCACGTGGACGCAGTCAATCGCTCGATGTGCAAGCACTGGAGCGTAGTGGTGTACGAATGCTGTTGCAAAATGTAAAAGAAAAATACGACAATTAATATCTTACTATATTTTATTTGACATTAGCTAAAGTCAGGTGATTTTCTTTGCTCATTGATACTATAGAGGTACAGAACACTATTCAAAACGCATTGAACAATACTCTTACTTATTGCTTTTGTAATCTGTTAAGGAACAATTGCGCCTTTCATAACCTTTAAATTCTTGGACGAATTTTTTCCTCGATTTTTTTTAATGATATGGAGGATACCTAACGAAATTTGCCAAACATTAAAAAATTATTTTTAGCCTCTTGTGGAGACGTATCAACAAAAATTTAGATAGACTGTGCTAAAGTCGAAATATTTCTGAGAACCTATATTAGCGATCCAACCATGTTGATATTTGGACCACAAAGTAATCCCATTGATTAAATATACCGGCCATAAATATGAATGATTTCTCTCAAAACGCACTTATTATAAACTCGTTAGAAATTGTTATAACATATTAATTATATGAGTGTGTTAGAATTACAGATTAATGACAATTTTACTTGCGGTGACATTTCTCAACAACTTGATTGATAACCACAAATTTACATTTTCTTCAAAATGAGATTTAAATTCTTTTAAAGCAAACCCCTCTCTCCTGTCGCTCTTGGTCAGAGGCTCCTTATTTTGTATTCGCCGCTTTTCTAAGAACTTAAGCCGTCAAGTTGTGGTCTAAGGTGGTAAGAGGATGTTAAAATATATTATTACCTTAAAACTTTAACGATGTTGTGAGAAATTTTACTGCGATAATGACAGAACTTTGACACGATTGCTGCAAATAACCGTGTAACATTTATGTACATACATACATATGTGCCTGGGTAGCAGTATTTTTTTTTTTTTTTTTGATTATTATAAAAATTTAGTTAAGATACTTTTATGTTTTTACAGTTTTTGACAACTTTTGACAATATTCATATTCTTTCCCATTTATTTATATTTACAGCGAGCAGCAGCGCACCAACAACAGTTAGCCGTGCAAAGTGAGTACAATTCTGTTACGGTAATATTGAATTGTATATTTTTTAGCGTAAAAATTACAACAAGTAACAAACACGCGTGGCATTTAATTATCTAATTTATAAGAATTTTTCCGATTCTAAACTTTACAGCTACATTTTCGATATTGTCATTTCTAGTATTTCTATTAGTAATTAAAATTGTATATCTTTATTTTTCTGTTGCTAAAATTGGCTGCGTTTAGTCATGAATTTGTACTTTAGAACCTGACTGGAACACGTGTAAAATAGTTGTATTAACGCGAAAAATTTATGCAAATTTAATTAAAAGGTTCATTGTGCATAACCTATACATCTACATATTATATGTGTAAGTATGTATGTGTGTCGCAAAATTACCAAAGCGATTGCGTACACAACAAATTTCAGAGAATGAGTAAGTGTAACAAATACCACAAAGTGTACATAACAACAATTCGTTTAACCTTGACTTTGAAAAACTTCCCATAAAATAAATGCAGGAGCACAAAAATAAACAAATGAGACACACAAAAAAAAACTACAGAAACAATAAGAAGCGCAAAGAAACCCGTTTTGAGCAACGACAAAGAAATTACAGCACAACAAAAATTACATGAATGCATATGTACATTGAAATTACAAAAACAAAAATGCGAAAGAATAAATAAACACTGAAATGCAGCTTGAAACAACAGTAGTTCAGCAGGAAAGCGAGCAGTATGAGAGTGCACATATGTGTGTAGTTGCATTAATATATAATATAATATATACATATGTGTGTGTTGGTATGTAGTTTTGTGTATAAACAAACAGGATCGCTGTCAAGAAACGAGGGCAATAAGGCACAGCCGATCATGAGGCATTTTTGTGGGACAAGTGTGCAAAATGCATACATACATCTATCCATGCATGTATGTGAATGTTTTCATCATTGAATGCCGTGTCATTAAGCAGACCTTGAAATTCAAAAGTTTTTTAAGTCTTCTGTAAACGCTATACAAGTTATCCCAAATCTGTTACTAACACATATACTACATATGTATACTACGATAACGATTTAAATAAATAATAATAATAATAATAAAATGGATATAGAAAAGTTGAGGAATCGCAAAAAGTAATGGTATTACGTTTTTGCTTTTGGTCTCTGAAGTATTTCCACATTACAATAAACATACTATTACAACATTTTGACATTTTAACATTAATATTTTCGCAATGTTGCAGAACAATCTACTTTTGTCCGTTACTTAAACCAGAGAATGTTAATAAATTTATTATAAGATTATAAGTAGCGCTCGTATGTTAAAACGGTCTGAGTATGTGTGACATCAAAAATGTCAAACTGTGCAACTAAGTTGTGAAATATAAAAGACATCCGACGTAGTCCTATGTATGTATATATTTTTGTGTCAGGAGAGGAACTTCGCATGCTATTCTCACTCAGCTGACTCTGTGTTTTTTCTACAGAACGTGATTTCGATTGTAGATGCTTGGGAAATCAGAATAATTTCTTCGTATGTGCTATTCCTTAATACTCCCTAAATGCACATTCTTTTCAGCTAACATTCAATTACTCAAATTGTATAGAAATTAGAATTCAATCACACGGTACTTTAAGGCAATTAAACTAGTCTTTATTGCACAATGAACACATGCATACTTCCACTAAAACTAAAAGAAATGTTTGATGTTTTCAAAATAACATACAACAACAAAAAATACTTATAATTAATCTAATCAAATATATTAAACTTTTTTTTTTTTTAATTTTTTGGGCATCAATGCCCTCAACTGAAATAAAATCGAAATATAGTTTGCGAAAGATGCATTTAATTAATTTATAACCGACTATATGCCGGTGTTATTGACATGTAAATTTGTAAATTCATATGTACCTGTGCATGCACCATATGTACACAGCTACGCATACAACGTCCAGCCACCGTGTATACGAAGCGTTTGTTTTGGGTTTGGCTGTACTCTGATTATGCGGGCTGGCATTTTTGCTTTTTTTGAACTTGACCTTGAAAGCTGTTGCATTTTATGCGCAGTAATTTATCCACCACTCAAAAATGTGTATTTGTATAAATTTGATGTGTGTATGTTCAATCCACACATCCATTCTTGTGAATTTAAGGGAAGCATTTCAAGCACGCAGCGTTGTATTTTGCTTTGAACATATTGTTAACTTTTATATACAATACTTCATGTTGTATATAAGTAATTCTGGTATTTCCAAACTGTACATCGCTACTTATACATACCGGCTTAAGTGACACTCCCCCTTAGAACTTTTGCTTATATAACCCAGCAAGCATTTACGTTTGACTAAAAGTTGAGTATTGTTTGACCAAACTTATATTTAAACGCTTTTTTCTTTAAATTGTACTTGTGGTGACTATTAGTGTAGATATTCACAATCATTTAGATTAAAAACACCATATAGCTAACACGTGAGTCTAAGCACTACTTATTAATACTTATTTTTTGAAATTTTTTGCTCTAAAACTAATTTTTGTAAAGAAAACAAATTTTGAAAAGTTTGCAGATCCATATTTACATAAAATCTTTATAATGTTTTTGATTTATGAAATAAATATATTGAAAAATTTAAAATTTGCGCTACACTAGAAGAAATTGCGACTGAAATGATTCAAAAATAATTTCAGGTTAACTTTTCTGCTCAGGTTATGCTTCATACTATAAATTGAAAGAATAAATCAGTTGTTCTTATAAGTGAAAAAAAAATTTATAACTTCTCACTGAGTTCAGAGCTTGTAAAAAGTTGGAGTTATGCAATATACAGCGTCAGTATAGCGCATACTAATTGTTGTACTAAAATTCTATTGGCGTCAGTTTCACCTACTTTTTACTCATAAACCTCCTCTTTCCCTCCGAATAAATATATTCATATTTATAAACATATTTTAATTTAACAAAAAAAAATGTTAAAAATTATACTCTTTTCATTAAATTTCCATGGAAAAATGTCAAAAAAACACCTGACCTTGGAGCGCACCATCATCGTCCGTCTACTTATTCGCTCAGTTGCATTTTCATAGTTTTGTTGTTGTATTTTTTCCTGTTATTACTTTTATTGCGCAACGAAATCATATTCAATCCCATGCCCGGAACCCATACTACACATACATATGTAATTACATATGTAATTACATATGTAATTTATATATATACATATATGTATATGTATAATGGTATATGCATTCGCTTATGTGCTTTAGACGGCGGGCTTGGCGTAGCAGCTCAGCACAGGAAACCCCTTTTTAGCTCACTGCATCTATTTTGCTTTTGTTGTTAACTTTTCGTATTGTTCATTGACTAAATGTCCCTTATGATATTCAGGGCGTCTCAGTCATATGTGTATGTATGTGTATATGTTATGTATATTAACAAAACACAAGAAAAAACGTTAACTTCGGCTGCAACGCAGCTATAATACCCTTCACAAACAAAAAAGTTTCCATACAAAAACTTGATTTAGAGCAATCAGCTTCTTGGTGAGAAAAACACGTGTTTAATTTACAGATTGATATCCCAAAAATTAAGGGACTAGTTCACTTATAAACAGATGTACAGTGAGACAGACGAACTAAATCGGCTCAGCTCATCACGCTGATCACTTATATTTATATATTTTTTAGGATCTCCGATGTTTCCTACTAGTTGTTACTTCGTGGAAAACTTAAAATGTTGTTCAGGGTATAAATATAGAATGCAGTAAATACATACACACATTTGTATTTATTTATGCTTGAATGTGCTCGTATACAAATAAGAAATATGACAATAAAGCATAACGAAAAGGCGTATGAAAACAAAAACTTGAAAAAATGTACTCTCACTCTCCTGAATTCAACCTTGTCGCTCATGCTGGACCAGCAATCCTTCTACTCATGCCTACGCGCTTACATACCTTCATGTTTTGACGTGCGGTTGTATGTTTGTAAGTTTATAGTTTTTTTTTTTTAATTACTTATGAGCTCGCAAAGTACAATATATTATTGCTTTGCTGTATGTGAAAATTTTTTTGTCTACATTGTTTTTGTTTTTGTTTTTATTTTTATTTATTTTTACTTGTCTGACTCCTCAACGATATTTTTAAACCGTTGTTTTTTCTTTCTCCTAATCTTATTTATATTGAGCTTTGTGTGTGTTTACCTGGAGCGGGCATGACGCAATTCTCCAGCAGTTTGGTCTCTATAATCCACAAGAGCACATTTTATTAAACTTTATACAGCTGGAATATATTATATTAAGTGAAAGATTGCGTGATTGTTGTTCTCTTCTTTTTTGCTTTTGTTTTGGATTTTATATGCCCACAAGAAATTTTGGCTTCGAAACTCTATATATGGGTGTTTGTACATAAATAATTATGTATGTATTTATTTGCTTGTGCAAACACACTTACATCATCATTACATAAACTTGTTATTGTACGAATCTGTTACGAAGCTATGTACATATGTATATTAAAGGTGTTAGTGTCGTTTTGGAATACAAAATCCAGAACTTAAATGAGACTAGAGTAGGTAGATATAAGCATTTTCCGTTACTTATATGTATGTACAAACGAACTTATATTTAAATAACATTGAACTTGATCTCATTTCTGCACCTTACATAATCTTCCGTCATCAAAACATGCTATTATGACCTTTTATTCTACAGAATTGTTAGAGATAACTGCATAAAGGCAGTGTGTATGAAGTTTGACACTAAGTTTTAGACGCGAACTACTTTCTGAAATTTTGAGATATCGTTCTAAAATCGCGTGTGCAAACGCTCTTTTCGCACCAAGAAGCTGTTAATTCGTCGGAACCGCCAATATCGAACCACTATAGCATATAGCTACCATACAAACTCCACGAGCAAAATCAAGTTCTTGTATAGACAACTTTTTTATTTGACGAGATAACTTCACGAAGTTTTGCATATACATACATATGTATATACATGTATTTAGCTGCCATAACGGGGTGTTAATGAACAAATCAGTTCAATATTGGAGAGTATCTGGATATTTCATTCAAGATTTATAAACTCTCTGCATTCTAAGTCGTAATTAATTATTTCTGTTTAATTGATTTGTAACAGTTGTTTGTTCGATTCGCCACTTGCCTCAAACTTTATCAAATTATTTATAAGAAAACAAGTTTACTATAAGTACTCTATTTAATTTGTCAATAGAGTATTTATTTTCTAAAAATGGGTTTATTTATTCAAAATTTCGACATTTTAAGATGTTTAGGAATCGAATGTTTTTTTTTATACTATGTATGTACATAGACATATATACATAATGTATGTTTTTACCATTTAATTGTATGCCTGTTATGAATTTCTTGCTTCTTTACTTACCTTTTCATATCACTAAGGATGTATGTACATGCATACATATGTATGTATGAATGTATTTATGTACAAATGTATGTATGTATATACATAAACATTATAATTGAGTGTCATTGTTATTTGTCATACGATATGCCCATTTATAAAGCGTGCTGGGCAGATATAAAAGGCAATGAATAAAATATAGAATATAAAACCAGCATTGAAACAGCGCCCACGCAATGCCTAGCATGTCATTTAGCATAAATAAGTACAAAAACTACGAATATTGTAGTGGGCAATTAGAATATTAAGAATAGAATAAGAAAACAAAGGAAGATGAAAAATGGAGGAAACAGAAGGACATGCATACATAAATATATGTACATATGTAAGTAGAAAAATTAAATAAAAAACTGGTGTGAAAAAAAATAATAATTCAAATATAAGCGAAAATAAATAAATGACGCCGAAATCACAAGATTTGCTTCCATTTTCTTTGAAAGCGAAACTCCTAACCTACCCCACCCTGAAAGTGTAACACGAATTTCACATTTGCGTGGCATCATATGCCGAAATCACGAACACAACCAAAATACGACGTACAAACCGAAATATGCGTAATGGTACCAAACATACATACATATGTAGATATACACGAATCAAGCGACCAATGGCACCACATATTACAAGAATTTCACCTACTTAAAATCTGCGCTCTTGCTACATATTTTATGTAATGCTACTAGCAATGTAATACAGTGTTCTTATAAGAATCAAGCTCGTATTACAAGTCTGTGCTAGTGTTGGGGAGATTCGGCGTCCAATCGACTAACCGACAAACACCCCGAAAGTGAGTCGTCGGCTTTGTCTACGTGAGAAAAGTCATGACGCGCAATATTAGCACCGTTAGTGCCACCTACACTACGACTGCCTGTACAGGGTGTCTGAGAATTACATAGTATCAATATTGTGCTGTTACAGTTAGCATAAGCGCAAAAACAGCATAACGATGGAAAACACGTGTTTTGTTTTGTTTTTCACTTTCGATGTTTGTTGTTTTCGTCTATACCGCCAATACCAAGTTGTCTGGCTTGTTTTGTTAGGAAAAATTGAGTGGTTTTTGAAAACAATACTAGAGCATACATGAGATGGCTATGCATACATAAGTATATACAGATGTAATCTATTAAATGTGAACAGCCAAGTGCCTGCGACCGACCGTACATAATCGCGCTGTAGCAGAAGTGCGCATGCCTCGATGTTAAATGAGCGGCAACATTGTACTTTCCGGTCTCAAAAATATGAATTGAAAAAAAAAAAAAATGTACTGTTAGTTTCTAATGCCCCACTCTCCCATTGTTCATAATTTTTTAAGCTATGTGAACCATCTTTTATTAATAATATTTAATTTTATTTTTTTCTGCTCTTGTTTTCACTCTGCAATTCTCATTCAAATAAAATATAAGAGCGGTTATGTAATTGGGCGCAACGCTTAATTTGGTTTATCTTAGTGTATGTTAACTCATATGCATATGAGATGGTTTGGAAACCCAAACAAAATTTAAAATTTCATAATAAGTTTTTAAATATATTCCAGAAGGAAAGTGTTAAAACCAGAAATATGTTTGCTGATACTGCGACCCGACGACTTTGCTTCTTCTCCCTGTCAGGTTTATAAACGCCCAGCAGGTGCTGGCCTATAGCTTAAGGACAGTACTTTTCTCTTTTTACACGCTCTTTCTTTCGAAAATTTTCTTTGATGAAAATGGTTTTGGCTTAGCAGCTACAATCAAGAGCCTTGAATGTTTGTTATTTGTCTCTTTCTTTTTACTATTTCAACAAATTCATTTATTATCAAGTGTTAAGAGTCTAAGTTTATAAGTACAACAACTTCTAAACTCTACAACTTAATCTATATTGCAAGTACTTACATACTTATGAGCACTACTAAATGCTGTAGATTACCAAATAATATCAGCAACAAAAGTTATGAAATGTGGGACTTATTTTCTGTATGATAATTCATAACCACAAACATTGTATCAAATTACAACAACTAAACTAACAGAGTCGCAATCATTTAATCAAATAAACCATACAATATAGTTACATTAATAATAATAATAGCAACCCAATGATTACGCTCCCAACCGACGCGAGGTGGCAATTCGCGTACATATGTACATATATAAGTACGTGCGGAATTAGCAGAGTCATGAAAGACAAGATAGTTATTAAAGCCTTAAGCTCCAAAACTGCTCAGCTACAGAAACAAAAATTCCAACAGCTAAGATAAAAAATTACGTTATATAATAGTAATTTTTTAATAATTTTTTATTAAGTGCAAATAATATTTTCTTGAAAAGTGAGTCAGATACATCAATTAAAATCATAGTTAAACATTTCTTCTACAATATTTTAACCGTAAGAGTGTAAAGTGCTGCGATAAGCGAGCCAATAGAGAGTGTAGCTAGATTTAGAAGTTTCAAAGGACTAGTGTATGGAGGAAGACTTAAAATTTGTTTTGGAACGGACTCTAATTGGTCAGAATTGATTTTATAATTAGGGTTCAATGCCACAGAGCCATATTATAATATAGGCCTACCCAAAGTTTTAAAAACAATTTTAGTAACATACAGATCTCTAAATTCTTTGGACCAATTTTTAACAAAACTAAGCCACTATGCACCTTCAGCTTTCGAAACGATTGTATTGCTTGGGGTCTAGGGTCTATAGTAATTTTCAAATCAAGTTAAATGCTTGCTCTAGACTAGAGTTTAGTGGAAGTAAGTATGCATAAATGGTTAGCAAGTGATCACTTTAAAGATGGAGTAGATATACTTATGTATGTATGTATGTACATATGTATATATATATATGTATAAGTGCTCATATCAATGTATGTAAATACATATATCCTTACAAGTATTTTTCTATGCAGATATTTGCATTTACATACATATGTACGTATAAATATATTTAGTATGAAATAATACCTTGACTAACTGACGTGTTGAGCCATATCAAATTTAATGTTCATTATGAAAAAAAACACGTCTAAGAGTAAATAAAGAAATTTCATTTTGTATGCATCTTAAAAATTACAACTAGCTAAGTAAGTATGTATGTACGTAGGTACTAATACTCTATTTTCAATATAAAGCTGATAACAACTGTTATCTGACTGCTATTTTGAAATCGAAGACTTTGCACTGATTTACACTATCATCAATCACTTCTAACAGCCAGGGGAGCAATTCAATTTTTGTGCGGTCGATAAATAAATTGAAAATTGAGTCACATTCATGTACAAACATACTTATATTTACATATACATACATACCAATGAAGATACATATATGCATACAAGTATATAGCATTGTTTTTTATGTAATCCTTGTTCTTCGACACCGGCGTTTGCAACTGCGTCATTTCAACAGTTTAACATTGAAAAGTTTCGACAAGAAGTTAAAAAAAGTAATAAGCTACATAAAAAACACAGACTAAAATTGTTATTCTCTGTTATTTGTAACTTCTCTTGGTATTAGTGCCGGTTAAAAAGTAGCAAAATACTAAAAACTTTACAATCAACTAATACCTTAGAATCC
Source organism: Bactrocera oleae (assembly GCF_042242935.1). Lineage (NCBI taxonomy): Eukaryota > Metazoa > Arthropoda > Insecta > Diptera > Tephritidae > Bactrocera > Bactrocera oleae. The sequence continues at coordinate 19,607,336 of NC_091536.1, read as the reverse complement.
AACTAGACGACTTTTTTACTAATACTATTATAATTCACATGCGTTGCTTAATATATATAACTGTATTTGGCTCCGCTGCTGTGAGCTTCATTGCTCTGCGGGCACTCTCACAGTTATTGGCTGTGTCTGCTCTTACCCAACCCCAACCCCACTGTGCGGGATCGTGCAGTTCTTATCTTCTCTACGCTGTTGTACGCCTTTTGCTTGTTAATTAACAGTTTGTGGTGGTATTTTAATAACATAAGCTAAGCACTGTGGTATTATACAATTTCAGTAATTAGTGATCTTATTGGCATAAATCGATGTGATGATCAAGCAAGCAAATTTTGATCACAATACATTTTGTCCACCCAATTAAGTTGGTCCTGCGTGACTCTTGCCATGATTAAAGATTGGTCCATTAAATAGATGTGCCATAAAATCTCCACTACGCGAGGGTGCTCACCAGAGAATTTGGTGTAAATTCTTTGCCCTAAATAAACTTTATACCTATATCGAAATATAATATTATAAGCTTAAATTCCGAAATTTTTGGCTTACCTTCTTATATATATATATATATATATATTACAAACCCGAAGCTAAACATCTGCCACCTTCAAAAGTACGAATTTTACTTGTGCTTATACAAAATATTATTTTTAAGCCCAGCAGTAAAGATACTCTATACGTTCTAAAAAGGATTGGAATAGATGTGGGCTTATATTTTAAATATTTAACTGTATCTAAAAGTATTGAAAAGTGTAAATAATTTTATTTTTTTATTTATTAGCAGTATTGTTTGAATTTTAGCTATATCTAATTTTTTTCATTGGAAAATGCTTGGTAGTCGAAATATCGTCGATCGTTGACCTACGTCAAAATTGTTTTTTTTTTTGCTAAATATTGTCTCTTATCATCAAATCTCTTACACTGTCAATGCCAGTTATTAACATTAGTTAAATTACCCAACATTTGTACGCAATTGTACTAATTCATTACACTGTGCAGCAAATGTTTTGCTATGTATAAATTTAACAGCTGCTTATAACAGCCTACTGTCCCTTGCAGAACCTCATTGCTATTCGTTAACATAAACGCTCTCCAACATTTGTGGACGATTTGTTTGTATTTTTTATCTTGCTTTATTGGTATGTGTAGCCGCTGCCGCGCACGGTAGTTGAAGAATTTGTAGGTAATGGCGCATTTTATATCAATTCAGTTTACTTTCAACCAGCGAGTATAACAGTGGTGAAATTTTTCAAACCTTCGCTTAGCAATGTTTGTCGAAAGGAATTATTAAATAAAAAATAATTGAATTTACACAAATAGTAAAATTGAGAAAAATAGCTCACTCTTAATAACATTAAAACAAAAATTTATAGATTAACGCTACAACGCAAAGGTGTTTTTTTTTACACCAATGTGCGTGTATCTTGAGTCGATTTTAACGCAGTTTTCAGTCAATTCATGAAGACAGCCTATATATGTAAAGTATTGTGCAGAGAAGTGCAATTTTATGAATTTTTAAATTACTTACTTTTATATTGGTTACATGAAAAAAAAAACCAAATTAAAATCACGTGTTAAATTGGAAATATTTCCTTTGGATTTAAAATCAGACAAGAAACGCATAAAACTAGGAAAAGAAAAGTGTAGCTAGACAAACCGGTTGACACTGGAGGCTGAAAAAACATATATATGTATATTGTTTTATTTTTTGAACAATAACCTAAGAAAGCGGCAAATAAATAAACAAAAAATAGGAAGCAATAAAAAGCGGCCTACAACCGGTTGCACTGTGTGACAGGTTTGGAAGAAATTAGCATACATATTGTATGTCCATATGTACATGAGAGGAATGAAGGAGAGTTGTTACAAATGTGCGTTTAAAATTACAAATCTGTTTGAATCCCTATAATAAAGTGAAGAGTGGAATATAAATTAAAAGCTCAATTTGAAAGAAAATGTATAACAATGTTGCTTTGAAATATATTTTTAAATATTTTCAATAGTGTTACACATTTCGCCGGTTGCAATAAATATACTATTACGTAAGTGTTTTAAACAAATTGTCTAAATTTTCTAAATGTGTGCACGTTTGCTTACACAGCCACACGTTCCATCTCTCTCTGTCTCTCTCTCTACAAATAATTTATATAAATATTTTATTACCACTTATATAAAATGCGTTGTAAAATATAATACATACATGTATATTTTATTACTTTATATATGTATATTGTTTTTCTGTTTAGTTGCTTTGCTTTGTCAGCTGAGTGTGCATAAAAGCCGCAAAATGCCTACTTTATGTAATTGTCAACAAAAAGTTGACAGTTTGTCTACACTTCTTGTTGCTGTTACTGTGTGCAGCAAAAGTCTTTGACATATGCCTGAACTATCAATTATAATAGGCACAATATTAAGAGATTTCATTTTGACAGAAGTAACGTCATGAGCGCAAAGTAAAAAAAAATATATTCAACAGAAGAGTTCAAATCAAAATTGGATTGTAATTATTAATTAATTTAATAAAATAATAAAATTTTATAAACAACTAAAAATATATTATATTAAAATTATTCATTTATCACTTTATGTTGACAAATTTATAGATCTGTTATTTAATGTTTTTTATTCTCGATCATTCCGATTTATTTTTTTTATTTTTACCTAATATTTTTTTTCATACACATACATATATAATATATTTTTAAATTCATACATGGTATGTACTTATAATTATATATTAATTGTTTTTATGCGGCTACTCTATCTATTTACAAATATTATATATTTATATATATATAATAATATTAATTTTTAAGACTATAATAGTCAATAAATATTGGCCGGTAACGGAGAAGAAAACGGAATATAATAAGTTTGACACATAACGCCGCTGAAAAAACCTTTTTTTTATAGTTTTTAGTACAAATATAAATATGTGTAATCAGAGCTTAGAGTAACCAGAGTAATTATATATGTGTAATATAAATATATAATTTTAGGTCTGTTTGATATTTTAATTCTCAAATATTGCATTGCAATAAATAAATTAGCTTCTAATGCGCAACATCTAGTATGTTCGCGAAGTTTCCATGCAAATTAGAGATTTACTACTTTAAAATGAATCTTTTCAAATGTACATAAATCTAAATTTAGTTGGCAAAAAAATTTTTTTCAATTTATTTTTCAGTCATATCTAGAAATTTGTGGCGAATATTCTTTTAATATGTTATTTACGAATACTTTGAGCTCAAATCCGACCGGCACACAAATGATAGAGATAGGGAATTTGACAATTACATCTCGTTAATTTACCGGAATACCTTTGACAGCTGAATATAAACAGGTTATGATGTCATGAACAAAAGCCGCCTTTCTTAGCCTTGTTTACAATTGATATGTTATTTTGACAGTAATCATTTCACATTGTTTTTGAGGTAGCTATCTCAACCTTTGAGCTGTTTTATTCTAGGCATAGCGTTCATCTCAGCATATTCTTAATATGTTAATGGCATACCAGAAAGATTTTGATTAAGATAATACAAATTTTGAAGAAATCCACAAAGTTTAGCAAAGCAATAAATTTAAAAACATTTTTATATAGATTTAAAATTATTTCCTTGATGAATTCATTGTTTGCTTCATAATTATAATAAATATATAATGTTAGTTATATTATTTACCTAATATACTTGTATATCAACAAAAGCAAATATTTTGGACTCTGTTTTAATTGCTGAGCAAACAGCTGATGAGAGGCAGTGATGCTTTGCAGTAACAATATCTACAAGTATGCTCATACGTGGATAGAAGCTATTTGTTTATATAAGTGTTTTTATACTCATGTACATACATATTTGCAATTTGTTTCTCTCATAGTACAATTATCTGGTGCATTTAATGGTATGTATGTTCTGTATTGTGGGTAAAACTAGTGAAAATGTACTAGGTCATACACACGCTGATGGGAGGGGAAAGTACAATTGTTAAAAATATTTATTTGATAAACATTAAATGAGTCGTTAAAATAAATGAGGGCAAGTATGCAATTTTTTTATTATTTGTAATTCAATTGTATACCTAAATATAGATGTATAAATACAAACAAATTGTAATCATTTTGAATACACCATTTCTATAACAGGCTGTTATAAGCAGCAAACAAATTTTATTTCTCATATGCTCATATATATTTACGGTGTGTATGCAGCTTTAAAGTTGCAAAAACAAAAAGTATCACAAATTAAATACGCAACAATTCTATTATAATTAAAATTTTCGGTAATTTTCCGTAATTTTTGATATCATCGCACATGATTTTTAATTTATTCCATACAAATGAAAAGTAAAATCTTTCGTTTTCTATTTCATCGAACTATTTTTATTATTTACCCACGCCGGTAAAATGTGCACATATAAAATCAAAAACCGCACTCACCACCACTTCCCAACGACCAATACACCTGCCAGTCGAGACATTTGAAACAATCATAAAAATTTAAAAATACAAGTACATATGCTTTTCAGCGGGCATATCCATAATTTAAGTATAATTTGTGAGTTTTTGTTTACCATTCTGTGCTAACAGAAAGTTTTATGGCTGCAGCAGAGCGCAGGTAAAAGCGGCAATAAAATAATAAAAAACGCGTTGCGATGTGAAAAGCACGGTGAATGAGAAAGAATAAAGAATTAAAACAAATTTAGAAAAAGAAATTGCGCAGAAATTTTTTATTTCTCCGAAAAGTTGGAAATGCCAAAACATTTAACAATGCAAGAATATTTAAACAGCAATAGAAATGGAAGTACTTTTGGTAATAACAACAACAATCAAAGTAGGCATTAAGTAGCATTAAACTAACAACAACAGTTGTTTATCAAGTGACTGCTCTGGAGCTTCTTGGTCACTACAAAATTCTATGCAGTTCAACAACAACAACTCCACTCCAATTCAAACACCACACTTTATCTGAACTTTAATCTGTCTTATGTCGTTGTTTATATTCTGTTTTCGACAGCTGTTATATGACATTTCTCTCTCTAGGTGACAACATTACTATTTTTGTTGTGTTTTGGTGTATAATGTCTTTGAGATGTCAAGTTATGAAAACATAACGGAGTGTGGCACGTTAATGATAAAGGTTAAGACTGAAACAGCGATGTACTATATATATATATATATACAATATAACATATATTTATCAGGGAGCGTAAATAATGATTATTGTTTCGATTTTTAAATGAAAAAATCAATCACATAGAGTCGGCATACAAAAAAATTTCGGTGATAATTCTTTAATTTCAGATTTTTATAAATTTCTTCACCGATAATTATTAATGTTGATTAATTTTATAATAAATCATAAATAATCATTATTTTTGAGCAAAAAAAAATCCTAAATAATCATTATTTATCATCAAATAATCACTATTAATGATTACTTAAATAACCACTACAAGTATTAATCAATATTTGTGATTTTTTATTTTATTTTTTTTGCTCAAAATAAAACTTATTTTAGATCACAGGTTTCTTATGAAGATTTTTGCTAACTTCGTTACAGGACCTTTTAGAACACATCTCAAGGATTAAATTTATGGTGTGGTATTGCCACGCCCTCTTTCCACCCTTCCGAAAATTTGGAAAAATCGAATATCATAGAACACACTGGATATATGTCATGGTTTACATGGCTATTGCAAAGTTTATCGTTATCGCATGAAAGTTATTCTTAGTTATTAAAAAATAATTTCTGTCGCTAAATACGGGTGTAGCTGCAACCAGTTCTTCGAAATAATAATTTCTTACCAAATGTTTGTGTTATTCACAAAAGAGAAATGGAAGATATACAGTTGCTTTAAAAGGGCATCCAACGAAGTTAGCAAAACACCTGTGATCAAAAGTGAGCTTTATTTTGAGCAAAAAACAATCATAAATAATCATTATTTAGGATTTTTAATTTATTTTTTTGTTCAAAAATAATTATTATTTTCGTTTTTTAATTTTTTCTACTCAAAAATAATAATTATTTAGATATTTTATAATACTAACCAAATTAATCATTATTGGTGAAGAAAACCGTAAAACTCAATATGTACTCATTATAACGTAATTTTTAAAGTAAAACTTCTAATGATTATGGTGTCTGCTATTTATATTACATTATTGTAGGAAATATATCAATTATATTTATTGTTTTCTTTTTTTTACAAATGATTCAAAATTAAAAAACATTAATTTTTGTATTTCGCCAACTTGAATTTTAAAGCTACTTACTGTAAATAACACTAATATAGTAATACACACATCAAATGGCAGCCAAAAACACGCTAGAAGAATCTCAGACCGCAAAATTCAAAAAAATTTTATGTTTTTTTTATGTAGTTGAATTGTCGCACTTTTTACTATTGTATATCTTACAACCTTTTTGCTGACTCTGAAGCCTTTTTTATGTCGTTTGTTCGTGACATTGACATCTGCCTGCATTTTTGAGTAACGCAAATGTATCTATTTCTATCATTCTTGGATGGTCTTGAGTTATACCTCATTATTTATCATAGAAACTGTCAGTACTTTCGCTTGCACTCATTTATTTTATATAAGACTATAATATATTCTACTATCAGCTTCTTTGCTTTGTCAATACTCGGTTTGCATGTTTATTGCCTCATTTTTTTTAAATTTATTCTTAGAATTCTGCAATCTAAATAAGTCTTGGAGAATTGCAAATAATTTGTGCTTACCTTGCAGATGCTTTTAATAAATAAAATTCCAGTTCAGGAATGTCGTTGTATGCATATCAAAAAGTACATATACTTATTTGTATCGCATTTTAATCATTTAACCGATTTGCATTTACGAGTTTGTGCAGCTCATTCTACGAAATAGCCAAATAATATTGAAGCATCTTGTTTTTATCGGCTGGAATTTTTTCTGATATAAAATCTTTAAGTAAATAAAATAAATTCACTTATTGGCTTAATGGCCATATTATTTCCTTTTACTCAGTATGCATTGATATAAATAAAATTAAATTAAACTCTGTAAATTCGTATACTCTCTTCGTGCATGCATACTCTCATTATTTTCATTCGAATAATTGCTATTGGGATGTTAGCTTTAGTAATCAAATAAGTAACTCTTTCAAACACAAAAATTGTAAATACTTAATTTTTGTGTACAAATGTAAATAAGTCATTATGAGAGACGAATGTGAAGTGTTGAGTTACTTCACTCTAAATAATTAGGCGTTAAGTACGTGAAATTTCATAACAGCAGATGCGCTCCCCTCGCAATGTTGTCAAATAAAGCATTACTTATGTATATATTAGGGTGAGAAAAAAAAAACGAATATTTTTTTTTTGCTTGTTACTCTGAAAACCTGGTTCTTAGACGCCTCTAAGAAAGTCTCTTTAAGTATGAGCACTAAATTGTAACGGGAAGGTTCACTGCCTTACAGTTTTTTTTTTTTGTCTTATTATCAGATAGAAAACTGCATATCTCGTTTTCAACTATTTGAAAAAATATCTAGTTTATTAAACGTAACTATTAAATGAACTGGTAAATATTTTCCAAAATATATCTAAATTTAAAACTTTCTGAATATTCATAGATAATAATACAGAAGGCAACTCTATTCCATATATATTTTATATGGTATATGAAAGTATATGACTAAAAGAAGATAGATTGCAAAGCAGTGTTCTAATCTTCAATTGCCTCCAAAGTAAGTCCTTACTGTTTATAAACGGCAAAATAACAGTCTCACAATAATATGGTCAATATTTATATATTCATAAAGCAAACAAAAACAGAATTTCCTGTCACATAAGAGAAAGAGTGTTAATTAATTGCAACTTAGAGCAAAAGTGTGAACATGTCACTTGCTAACTGACAGACTGACTGCGCATTTGACAGACTAACTGTCTCATTGACGGCTTTCAACGAGTTTAACAATCGTGAGCTGCTCATGAAATTGTATACACTTACGTTGAATGACACTCCTACAAGGTATGTAAACACCTATGCGAGTGTACATGTATGCAAACAATTGTATTTATAAGTGTGTGTATGTTTACGCGAAATGTTTGCCAATTCAATCGATTATATGTTTTTGTGCTTGTTCGTTTGCAACAAAAAGCCACAACGCATCTCAAATGTCATTTGTTTTATATACATACATACACACATACAAACAGTTGCAATTGTATTCTCGTTGCAAATATACATACATATGCATGTAGATCTTCGTCCTTGCAGTTGAGTCGGTGCAAACCTGTTAGTTGTTTTATTTTTTATTTTTGTGTTTTTTTTACTAGTTTGTAGTGCGTGCATATTTCTGTTTGTCAAGCAAATCTCCTTGAGTGCACGAGACTACGAGAAAACTAGTGTGCAATGTGAAATTGTATTTTGTATTTACTTTTTTTTTTACCGAAGATACATATGTGCACAAATGTATATAACATAAGCAGCAGAGAATCACACTAGTTTCAAATAAGTTTAGCTCATTTGTTTTACGGCTCTTTACAGTAGACGCTAGTGAAGGTTTAAGTAATGAAAACAAATACAAAACAATACTATTTTTTTCAAAATATTTGTTTTATTTAATTTTTGTTTTAATAAAAGAAAAATAAAAGAAAATTATAATACCTGAAATATGTTTTAACCACTTCAAAATTGATTAGCAGCGAATTGGTAACAATAGCACTACTTCGTAACTAGTTTCAATATTTTTAATTTGCACAAATTTTCACAACGTTTTAGTTAATATTAAAACACACTTAAAATAATGATTTGTTTCTAATACTATAATTCTGTTTTTGCCTCCCGTTTATTTCTGGTTGACATTGAAAACTCCCCGTCGCGAAGGTGGTGTACGCAGTCCAACCCACACTTTATATTTACAAATATAGATAGGTATATTACATACATATAGTCGTATGTGCGTTTATATTAGCAGCTTTGCACAACTTTAAAATCACGCCTTCAAATTTGCTTTATTTTTAATATCACTGTGCTTCACGTTGTTTATTTTAACTATTTGTTGCGATGCTTCTATTTTTAGTATTACAACAATTGATATTAATTTTTTGCGTTCTCAGAAACTACGTTTTATTTTCGATTATGTTATATTATTGAGATAGACATGCAGAGTGCAAAATAATAAAAGCTAAATTTTTAGGAACAGATACACAATTTTGATTGAAAATCGCTTTTTAAATGCAAATATATTTAATGAGGCACTTACTTAAATAATAAATTATGGCATTTTTTTCATATGTTTTTAAAACATTTTCGAGTATTTGAGCAGGGGTTTCAATATAAAAAAGTAAAATAAACAAAACTAATATGACGTATTTAAAATCATTCATATAATAAACACGCTAACCTTTCAAAAACAGAAAGTAAATGTAGTTTTTCTTTTAAACAGTAAAAAAGTATAAATTTTGGGTACCATTCATTTGGTATATCAAAAAATGATGTAAAAAAGTAATTTCCGTGCAACATTGTGTTGCTTAGTTCTGTCTTCTAGTGGCCTACATTTAGGCGTGTTAGCATAAACGCTTTAAAACGCCGTAAAAAGCAATTATTTTATTTAGATATTTATTATTTGAATCATTTAAGATTTGTATTACTATACTCGTATATACAAGTATATATACGTATATATATATATTATATTTTGGCATGTGTTATACTATACTCACTGTCTTTTTGAATTTTTAATAATAATGACTTGGTTATAATTTATTTAGAAAAATATAAAATTAAACACATTAACGTATACATAAATAGCTATATATGTAAACAAATTTTGACTCATAGGTTTTACAAACACCCTCGCCACAAACCGGCTAGTTTTACTGCAGCCATATAAAAATGTATACTCGTATATACATACATATGTATACCTATATATTTCCCTATTCCCCTATTCCATGCACTCATATAGTCGCAACGGTTCATTAAACCAAATCAATGTAGCATATTGTTTATTGGCGTCAACCGGCCGGCTGCCACCAGCTCCGTGTTGGCGTTGATTTGTAATTGCACTGAGCTACCTCAATAAACCTTAGATTTTCAATTGCTATTACCACCACAATGGCAACTACAACAATAATATTCGCCAACAAGTGTGCTGCGCTAGAATTTCCCATTTGAAGAAATTATTTCGCGCCATTAAATTCAATTTTATTAGTCAGTCTGTTGTTGTTGTTGCCATTCTATTAGTTCGCTGTTTCAAGGTGAAATTTTATGTATCCCGCTTAAGTGTCTGGATTTGCAACAGTCTTGCTACATACTTTCAACAATATTTCAACTAATTTCATTATTTCAATAATTAATATTAAAACTAAATTGGCAGTATATCACAATATCTATTGCTTTACATGCTTATAACTATAAATTTTTGCTACTGATTCTAAAGGTTATATATTTAAATATTAGTCACTTAGCAAAGCAATTAATGCCACGTCACTACCCCAACCGGCTTTTTAATAGACATATTTTACCAGCTGCGCTTGTTATTCTTCCTGGCATGTGCCGATGTTAGCGCCAAAGATTTATCACCTTTTTCGTTTTTTCTTTTATTATTTTCTATTATTTTTATTCTACAAAATCGCCAAAATCGCTCAAAAAAATCAATTTTTTCATCGTGTTTTTTACGTTCCTGTTTGTTTACCAATTGGTTTAGGCTAATTTTAGAATAAACTCGTAACCACTGTTAAGACCTAGAAGTATAATCGCACAACCCAGACGTACATACATACATAAATAAAGCAATCAATCTTCTTGCCACTGCCGAATTGTATAAAATATTTTTATAAATATGTATGCATATATATATATATATATATATACAATATATGTATGTGTATACGATGGCATCCTCTCCCATTAATTTATCTTATTACGTTTTATTTCTACATGTCATTTACTCAACCACTTCATCACACTTGAATCTCTCGTCGCATTCCACTTTGAATGACGTCAAGCTTTTGCACAAAAATTTTCGCAAGCCTTTTCTGGCGGCGATCAGTTTTCGGCACTGTATCTACGTAAATGAGTATTTACAATGTTTTTTTCCCCTACATGAGTATAAATTTACTTCATCATTTAAATTGCTGCATATTTTTACTCACATTACATTTGAGATCGTGCAGTTCATCTGCTTTATTTCAGCTTCCTCGCTGTGCTTACTTCATTTATCCTCGTTTTTTTACTTCGTAGGCCTTACTCGCCGACATTTGTTTTCTTAAGGTTAATGTTTTTCGTGCGCGTTAATCATCCGCTCACCAAACCGGTATTTTTTCGAAATTTTGATCTAATGGAATTTATTTATTTTTGTAATTAATGCCAAAATGCTGATTTATTTGTTAATGGCATGTTGATAGGAAAAATGAGAAATTATGGCACTCAGGCATGACACGCTCACATAATGAAAAATATCAATTCTCAAGTTATTGAACTGTCTCAATATGAATTGAATGGCCTGAAATCTTAATTCCCTAAAAGAAAACGTATGTATGAGTACTTTAAAGACATCGCAAATCATTCTTTTAAGAATTACAACTCGACGTATTTTTTAAGAACAGAATTTTGTTTAAAAATATACTATAAGCCTACAATCTAATCCCACCTGGTAAATAACTATATGTCAAAATGCTTTACACAAGGGATTCAAGTGTTATTAGTTATGTAAAGCACGTAGCGCCAGAAAAAATTTAATATAACTGAATCCAAATTTGCTATGTACCATAATAATGGTTTCAAAGTCACACTACAAATTGTATCAAAAGCTCCACCTAAACACCTGTTAAGCGCACTATTATTTATAACGTTATAGTAATCATTTTGACATTTTATTCGCTTCATCATCAATTTAAAAAGTGTTTGATATACTCTTCGCATTCTCTCTCTCTCTCTCTCTCTCTAATGCTCCAGCGTCATTCGTAAATATAAGATTGATTGCTTGTAAAATGACAAATGAAGTGGTCGCTAGTCTGAATAATTGCGAGAGAAAAGCCTGTTTGTGGCAATTTAACAATTGAGCTTCAGTTTCATTGTATTATATAGGGGTATGAATTGAATAGCAAGAAGTTTAATGTTAATGAGATAAGTATAGGATAAATTGTTTGCTTCTGAATGCACTGGTTCACGTCTAGTCCAAAAGGTACTTACTTCAGCATGAAATGTTTCTTGCAAAAAATCAAGCTGTATACCAATATAAACAAAGACAACATAATAGAATATATAGAATCATAATGCCAAATAAATATAAAAAAATAATAATAATAAAAAACATTAAAGTAAAATTTGCAAAAAGAGTGACTAACAAAAAACTTTTTAAATATGGCGATATTTAAGCGTAGAACCACTCACCACATTAGCGAGCAGACACATTTTGAAATTTAATTTCTTTGATTAGGAACACCATGCATTACCTTGTCCGCATCAATCGCAATAATAAGCATACATTGCAACTGTTTAATTTCAGTCTAGTACGGAACTATTTCTACTATTACACACTATTTCCACATGAAGGGCAATTGAGAAATAATAAACAATAAAATAACATTTCTTAAATTGATGTACAAGTAGTCTCATTCCACAGGTTGGTAGAATAGCATTGGCATTCGTTAGAGCGAGATGTGACAATTAGAAAATTTTTCTCGCCCGAAAAGTCTCCCCGCCTTAGTTATATTCGATAGCACCAAAAAAGTAGCCGAAATTTATGTAAACTGTATTTGGTGTCTGTCATATATTCTTGTTTTTTACTTATTTTCTACAGAGATTTGTTGCCTTTTTGGGTAAACAATTACCCAATTTACTCTCTTATCTATGTTTTGTAGTATATAAAATATTTGTGTTGCACGAATTCACATGTAAGTGCACATGATACTATTTTCTTTAAAAACAAACACTTGCTAAATAAGATCACCAGCATAAACACACAACTATTTATATATATAATTTTTTTCATTACTAATTTGCTGCAAAAAGCAAAAAAACTTAATAAGTGAAGCCAAAACAATTATATATAACTCGCAAATACATACATACACATAGTTATCGTTTTTTTTTAACTTTTTTATTTGTTTGCTTTGGGCATATCTTATTTGCTTGATTATTCGTTCGCCTCGAGGACTGACCGATAAGTCACGAGTTGAAATGTTATGTTATATTCAACTTTCGTACAGAAAGAGAGCACACTGGATTGCATTATATTTAATACACTTATGACTAATTAAACAAGTCGTATTGAAAAACAAAAACTGTTTAAATAATGGAACACCATTGTACTCAGATGGTTGGTGCTTAAAATTTGTGGAGGTGAAGCGTAGAAAGTGCGCTATATCTGCTAGATTTACAATAAATAATCAATATATATAAATACCTTAATGAAGAAGAGTATAATTTATAATTTTTCTGTTAAGTTTTCAAACAGTCTCGTTAACCTTAACAGACGGATTTACCTATGTAAAATTTATATGAAAAATATCATTTAATAAAAATATTTTTTAAATAAAAATTGTTGCTTCTAAATGCTTGTAGGAATATTAATTTTAAAATATCGATGTGGAAAAAGTTTTGCTTAAACCGGTATATTGCATATTTAATGAAATGAAACATTTCTAAAAGGTAATTATCTGTACATTTTATACGTATAATCAAATTTAAAGTGTAACTAATTTCTTTTATATAAAACGGGTTTAGGTATAATAATAAATAAAAAACCAACCTTCAAAAAATATATAAAAGCAAGCACTCACATAAATACAGCTCAAAAATGCAATTAATCAGCTTTTGTACAGTAATGTAAACAATAATAACAACACTCTGGATTTTTTTTTATATTTTGTTATTAAACCTTATGTATATTTACATATGTATATTTATATAGACATATGAATTCGTGTTAAATTAATAATGACATACCAAATCTATCTTTTCTAAACTATATTTAGTATATTCGATTAATACATGTTGAAACAAACTAGCATTACAACCCTGCAATAACTTGTCCTCTGATGTCTGCGTAAATTTATTGCGCTTCTTTCATTCATTTCAAAGTTTATATTCTCATTTTGGACAATAATATGTCTTATAAGCCATTCACTATAACAACACTGGTCTAAAATTTGCAAACCAAAACTAAACTTGGTAGCACAGAAGATAGCGGTTATACCACTTTACTTTATTCAGGTATCCGCATACTCTCTTGCACGCATTCAACTCAATAGCTTTGTTTTTGGTTTTACATGTAATTATTTTGACAAGAGAGTAGCGCGTAAAGAGCAAGCAGAGAAATGGCGAATCGATGACAGCTAGTTTTAACTATGATTACCATTAGCTAAAAACAATATTAATAAGTTAAAACGCAGAAAATGGAAAATATATCAATTAAGACTTACTATAACACATTATAATAAAATGCTTTGGCAACTGCTTAGTATATTGCGGAAAACCAAAAATTTATTTGGTTTTAAAATGGCAATGCCGTTTCTGCAAGTAAGACACTATTATTTTATCTTTTCTTTAATATATAATATAAAAATATATGAAATATTTAATTTTACTACCAGCATGCTACAAAAACAAACATTTTTATTTGAAAAAAAGAAATCGACTATTAATAATAAATTAATTATTTCACCAAGTAAAAGTCATAAGGAAATCATAACACATCTTATATAACGTATGTGTGTGTAGTTGTAAGTAAACAATTTTATGCAAATTTGATGGTCTTCTAAGTAAACAAATTTATATATTCACTAAAAATACAGTTATTAATATGAGCCAACGCGCACCGTTAATTTCATTATGCGAGCGCAGCTATTTTAATCTACCTCATTCACAATTCACCGTGTTGTTTATGAAAAGTAGCCAACAACCAACAAACAATATGGGCAAAAAACACAACACTTATTGAATATTTTAAAACGCCATACCCACCATAAACGAGCAAGCTCACGTGTTCGCACATTGACAAGCCTCCTTTTCGCTGTCACACTTTAATTAGTTGATATTCAATGCAGTTTTTTTTCTTCTTTTATTAACAACTTGTATCTTTTGATAGAATTGTTTACCAACTTGCTTACTAGCTGCTACATTGCACACATATACATATTTATGTACAAACAAGTTCATACTTAATATTATTATTGTACAGTTAGAGTTGTATTTCTGCTAATAAATTGCCATACTTTTATTTTACTCTTGTGCAATTTCCATATATGAAGGCGCATATTGCCTAGTTAATAGCCCCTGTTTGTTTTTAGTTTTGCGAAAAATGCACTTTGAGCAATTGTGAACATACATAGTTGCAATATTTTATGACTGATCAGCTGGTGGCATGAAATCATCAGCAGTTGAACGAAATAGCGTTGCCTCTATCAATCGGCAAAGTTCCAATGGCGAAATTTTATTAATAAAAAAGTGTTGTTAAATTTATTTAATATTTTTAGTCATATATTTGAAACCTTGTTTAATATACTTTATATTAAAAATAATTCGAAAACTAAATTTAAAATTAAATATTTTGACTATTTTCCTAAACATTGAGTTTTTAAATTAGCTTTAGTTGGCAACCTTTCCAGAAAAATTTATTATGACATATTTCAAATATTAATATATTGCACATAACTTTGCCCTTCTTCATTGATAATTTTCTAACCTGACCTTGCTAAAATTTGTCATATTTTGAAACTTATATACAATATATAGGAATAAATTGTGTATTTTGCTTAATCTTATAATGTGATTACAATTTATACAATATAATAAAATATATTCAAATATCTCTCTTTAGAGAGTCTAAGAGAGCGGTACTCGCACATAACGAGCTGAAAAGCGGCGAATCGAAGATGTATATTTATATATTATATTATATAAACATTTTCCCACACTACTAAAAGGTAAAATATTAAATATTACTTGTCGCAAATAATACACGCTACGTTATACTTTTAAGAACATGCATGGATAAAAATAATAATTTCTATTGCTAGAAACCTGTCTTATATACATACCATATATACATATGTATATGGTACTGATATATGTGCAATTGAAATATCACCGCAACACATTCGCACTCTTTTAATGCTACCTTCTCCGGTAAGGAGTATACGAGTATCCTTATTTCTAACTATAATCTATATTTGCTTGTCGCCTTCTAGGCAGCAACAGGTCAAGGGTAATTTGTGTGCACTTGTCAAATGTCTCTCCCTGACAACTTAGTTAAGCGTCAGCTATGAAAGTGTTTCACTTCATGCATTTTTCAAAAACATATACGCGTACTTAGGCGCCAATGCCGGATAATGAGTTGAAGTTGTGTAGGTGACAGACTGTAATTGGAAAGCGTTTTTGCTTGATAATATATGTACATTTGTAATAAGGAGCAAGATTGTTAGGTGCAAATGAAATTTTTAGAAATATTTGCTAATTAAAACAAAGCAAAGTTGGAGGAAACTTTGGTAAAAAGAGGCAAAGAAAGAAAGAGGTAATAATTTTGTTGATTTAATTAACATTTGACACTCTAAACACTTTTTGTGTTATTTTGAGAGTATTTTAATTTATATATTATATATATAAAGAAAATCTTATAATTAATAATGAACTTTACAATTTAAAAAAGTATGCACAAGTGATAAATTCACAAGAAAAGACGTTAATTTCGGATACAACGAAGTTATATTACCCGTCACAGATACATTTCGTATAGCAAGGTTATAAAAATAAATCTTCATTTTGCTTTAGATTGGTCAGTTTTTATGACAACTATATGTATGCGGTCCGATCTGAACATTCGTTCGAAGATTGTAGCATTGCTCTGAAAAATAATCTATGCCAAATTTCGTAAATATATCTTGCCAAATACAAAAGTTTTCAAATACAAGGGCTGGACTTTGATGGGTCAGTTTATGCTATAATGGTACGATATCGGCGGTTCCGACAAATGAGCAGCATGACATGGCATGGCTAAATCGACTCAGCCCGTCATGTTAATCATTTATATATATATTTATACGTTATCTTCTGAATGTAAAACTTCGTAGCAAACTTAATATACCCTGTTTTTGGTATAAAAATCTGCTTAGTACAAGAAATTTTTAATTTAAAGTAAATTAGTTTGAACATTTAAATACTGGAAAAAGAATTATATATAATCTATAATATTTATACATAAATTATATATATGTATATATAGTCAAAGCACAAAAAATAAATAAATAAAAAGTAGGCTTGGTGCGAACGTGCTTAAGTGAAAAAATTGTACTTAAATTACTGACAAAATAAAAATAAACTATACACACACAAAATGCAATGAATTGCATTCACAATAAATGTTAATTGAAATTTTTAAATAGAAAATTTAAGTTTCGCGTTTAAACACGTACGCGACGACGCCACTATGCGCCGCTACAACAATACTAAGATAAAAAACACAGTGCATTATTTTTATTAGCTTGTTTTGCACTATTATACTTATATATATATATATATACTATATATAGATATATTTATAAGCAATTAACGAAACAAAAGCAGCAGAAACGTCTTGTAACAAACAACAGTCAATGCAAAAAGCACGTAGACAAAATATACAAAAAGAACGCATTTTATTGCATTTCCGCGTTATTAATGAGAAAGCCAAAAAAAAAATCAAACTACATGAACTTTTTTAATTTTGGTTTTTTACAACAACAAAACACCCTACCCGGCCCTGTCAAGAAGTGACACACCCATACAATTATTGCGGCTGCCTGTCACTGTGCTTGTCGAGCAGCGAGATAAATTAGCTGCTTAATTTTTTGTTACTAATTACAACAACAAACACAAAGAACAAACGCACATGTATTCAATTGTCGTTGCTTAATGAGTGCAAAATGCACACTTACTTCCTTCCGCTAATTGCTGTCAATGCAAACACAAATAGCGACGCAGGAATCAAAAGTAATTCAACAAAAAAAAAAAACAACAAAAAAAAAGATACTACAATGAGGTGAGTGGCGAACAAGTATACGAGCGCTGCCAACATTGCAAGCTGGCAAAAAGTCAATATTAATTATTTTGCTTTAACAATAATGCAACACCTTGAAACGCGGCCAAGCGAGTGACAAAGAGAAAAACAACAACAAAACGCGCAACTCATTTGCTTTGTGAAAAATTATGCATTACAATAAGACACGACAGACTAGTCTAGTGGGTGTTGGAAGAGCTTGAATGCTACAAAGCATGCATTCTACATATACCTTTTTTGTAACGGAAGTCCTTGAGAGTGAAAACAAGATAATAAAAAAAAATTAAATAAAACGAAAATGTAAAAGCAAACAATTACGCTTTGTCAATCCAACGGAACTTGCCGTTAACGAACGCTTAACGTACAACATTTTTTCGTCTTTGATACTGCGTTCGCTTTTACTGCCATTCCCAGTTCCCCCAAACATTTAGAATACACACGCTTGTCGCAGAAAAGTTGATAAATTGTCTTAAAATATAAAATTTCACTCAAACATTAATCCAACTCAGTAAAAATTAATGTACGTCTCTATGGCAAGTCAAACGTTGGCGCCTAAGTTGAACTGATGCTCGCTTAGCGGGTGACAGGTCGTATGAGTAACCAAGCAATTATATGGCTTTTGTGATCGCTGCTCGTCGGAACAAGTTTGCATTGCGCTGCCTAAATTTCCAAAAGAATTTAAATTTGTAAATAATTGCGCAGCATTTGTAAGTGGATTTTAGAAAAGATTTTTTCTGCTCATATTTTGCACAAGGTCAGTGGCATGCATTAATAGCGAATTTTCGCGAAGGAAATGTAGAGAGTATTAGAAAATAATATTTTCTGTTAGAGAAATAGTACAGAAAACCAAAATGTCATATGTTATTACGAAAAATTAATATCTCAAAATTTATTTAAGAAATATTTTAAAAATAGTAATTTAAGTGGTTTTGGGTGCTGTTAAATATACATATTTTTAGTGTTCGTATAATTCAAGATCTGTGTAATTTTGATTCTTAGTTTTTTGGTTGCATGTGCTTGCAGGTTTAGTTTGAAAACTCGGTCTAAATAGTTAACGATGTGTTTTTGACTCAGCTGACGCCCTTGACTCATTTTTCATTAAAAAATAAATGTTAAATTAAATTAATCTTAAAAAAATGCATATATGATTGTATTGAATTGGAATTAAAAAGGGTTGCCAAGCTTATTTCTTTTTAAAACGGGTATGAAAGTAGTATTATTTATGAAATATTACTGAAAGTATAAAAAGATGCCAAAAAAAATTCGTTTACGGAAAAATTATATTGATAGTATGTTTTCAGTAATATTTCATAAATTTCCTAAATGTACTCCTTTTATACCCAATTAAAATTTTTGTAATTTTTTTTGGACTTTAAAATGAGCAAGGTTGGCAACCCTCTATAATTCCAATTCAAAATTAAATTTATAAAATTTTTTTAAATGTTTGTATCTAAACTGTGTAGCAAATTTTCAATATATATATCTCTTATTTTTAAACAGTATTTTATCTCATCTCGGGTGGCAACTCTAAAAAATATTATAATTGGATAAGCGTCTGTTCGAATACTTTTTTAAGATACACATATTCACAATTAGAACGAATTATCTATCATATATGGTTGTTAAACTAGACAAATCGGAAAAATTTTATATCATTTTATATTTTTCTTTCTCAAACTATTTCGGAAGTCGCTTATTTTTTAACCAAGCTGAAATTAGAAAAATTAATCGAGTGAGTTATTATTTTAGCAAGTATTCTGTTGCACTCAAAAATTGGGTAATTATTTTATGCATATGTATAGGTATATACCTTTTATTGATTCCTGCCAGAATTCGGTACAAAAATGAAATTGTTAAAATAAAAAAT
This sequence comes from Bactrocera oleae, assembly GCF_042242935.1. Classification (NCBI taxonomy): domain Eukaryota; kingdom Metazoa; phylum Arthropoda; class Insecta; order Diptera; family Tephritidae; genus Bactrocera; species Bactrocera oleae. Next base: position 19,587,458 of record NC_091536.1, on the reverse strand, counting down.
AAAAAAATAGTAATGATGATAACAATCAATAATAATCACACTAAATAACGCATAAGTCGAGTATTAAGCCCACTTGATCTAGCACTCTTTCGCAAAACTGTGAAAACAACAACCACTCAAAACCGCCCACTCAAGTATGCTATGTGCTCACATACGAAGTATATTCAGATTATAGTTTACTGTATTATATAAAAAAATTTTATTTGTTTGTTTACAAAAACGTATTAATTTAAATAAATACATACAAACACATTATATTAACGATTGACTTTACTGATTCGAGTGTCAATTTGTTTTTATACTCCTATATTGATCAAGGTCAAATGGCTAATGAAACTTTTGCCTACTTATGTGTACCTATTACAAACTCAAATAATAAAAAATTAGAATTTCAGTAAGAAAGAAGCAACAAACAAACCAATTAGCAAATCGGTGCCTTACAAAGCAGATAATAGGATTTGATAAAAACGGCACTCGAGCCTATCAGCGGCACACACACACACACACCCAGGCAAGATAAAAACACTTCATAATTTAAGTTGAGCGTAGACATTGTTGTAAAAGCACAACGAATTGTTATTTTTGTTATTTTATTTTCGCATGCATATATTAAAAAGCAACAACAACATTTGTATATTGATATACCATAATGTTTATTTTGGTAAATAATATAAAACCATCACTGCTGTCCATCGACTCACTCACCACACCTGTTGGAAATTATTGATTGATGTTGTTTTTGTTCTAATTTCATATTTTTGTTTGTTTGAAAATTTGTTAAGTTTCTCAGATTTTATTTGCTTGTTGAAAGGCAAAACGCAAAGCAATTAAAAAAGCAAATAAACTTACTCTGGCAATCATTTTTCACTGTTTACATGCACATGAACTTATTGCCGCTATAATTTTACTTTAATATTTCGGCAGCTTTAAATTTCCGCAAGTAATAAAATACGAAAGCAAAACAGGCAATTTTATGTATTGTGCTAAAATAGTACAATATATATTCACTAGCTTACATATTTACTTGTAAATTGTTCCCGTTTTATCTTTGTGCTCGTTGCTGGCATTCACCTTGAACGTGATAGCCAGTCATTTGGTGCAGTTGTGTGGCCGGCAGTGCGACGCAGCTCGGTTTCAACTAGAATATTTCTGAAATTTTTTTCGCCTTCTTGCTTTTTTGCACTACATGTATTATCAAGTATTTGTCGACTCAATGGAAATATGACACTTTAAGCCTGCTTTTCGCTGACATGTAAGCTGATTTATGATATTTGAGGGTGAAGTTTCTTTCTTTACTTTGGCGATTGCTGCAATATGAGCAGCTACATAAATCAAGTTGTGAGGGCTTATTGTTGCTTGATCGCGCTGAAATGAACGTTAGCACAATTTTGTTAATGGAAAATTAAAAAAAAAAATTAAACATATTAACAAAGGCACTCTTCTCTCCATTAAAATAAGTTATTGTAGTCGTTTACTATAAACATAAATATTTATATTGAAGGTTAAAAAATATATTTTATTTTTCAAGATTTTATTGTTGCCACTATGAGATAGAGTAAATAAAAAAGTTGTCAAAATATTGCTATATGGAATTAAAGAAATTGCAAACATAATTTTAAAAATTAAATTCTTGCAGTTCTTGGTTTGCACTTTAAATGCTCAAGCACGGCTTTCTTGTTTTGTCAAAACATTAATATCCGCAAGCAACAACAAAACTTTATTTTCTTATTTTCAAGTAATTATACCAGTTTAAGTGTTTTAAACCAGTTGTTTGTTCGATTTGCCACTTTTCATTTTTTGACAAGAGGAATATAGCTTTAATATATAAGTGTTGCGGAAAAACAATTAATAAAGTGAGTAACCTAAAAAATTAATTTTTTTCAAACCTATATCGGCTTATCTTCCTCGAACGATAAACATCGTAGAGGTAACCGGATGTTAAGTGAACAAATTATTACAATTTGATTTCAAAAGCTTTGATTTTTTCTTTTGAAATGCCTCAAAGCTTATTGATCTCTCAATTTTAGAGCATTTTTCAGACAACCATCTGTCAAATTATTAAAGGCTTTTATGAGTCTATGTATAATTAGTCTCTTATTTCCTCTATAACCTAAAACCGCGTCTATTTTTTATTCGAAATATAATTTTTGCGTTGTTTTTCCTCAATTGATAGCTAATTTAGAGTCTCAGAAGGTTTAAATCTATTTACTGCTCATGTACATTATATAATATAAGCATATAATGCTGTTAAATTCAATTATATAAGCATATTTTTCGAAGCCACCGAAATATTTTGGTCACTTCATGTGTGATTCCTGAATATAAAAAATTTAGCGCCTAGAGATATGCAACTATTTCCAGCATATTGCAAAGACTGCAAAATTATTCACACCAAAATGGAAAGGAAAATTCCGTTAAAACGCTTTCCAAACATTTCATAAGAACAAATACAAGAAAAAAACCATTATGAATGTCATACTTGCACAGGCTCTTAAAAAGTAAATTAAAGCATTATATAATGACTGCGTGGATTGCGCAGATTACTTAAATTACAAAAACAACAAAAGGTTCACCAAAGCACAGCTGCCTACGCAAAATTTTTCTAAGAGCTTATTAATGGAGCAAAAGCCGTAGATCCGAGAAACACAGTAAGCAAAATTAATCACAAGCTGTGCATGACACCATTTCAGGCGTCTAGATGCTGTCGTGAATAAGTCAACCTACCAGGCATAAAAACTTTGTTTGTGTGTTATACTTATATATGTAAATATGTTCGTATGTACGGATTTTAATGTATTCATGTGTTAGCCGAGACTTATTTTAAAATCCAGCCAGTTGTGCGATGTGCTCTTCGACAGTCAGCTCAGCATTATGGCAAGTTGAGACAAATGTGCCCTCAAAAATATGCTACGCTTTGAGTACGAGGACCTTAAAGCTAATAGAGCACGTACTCGTTCATACGTACACATACATACATACACTGAGCCTTTTTTTGTTCTGAACCTAGCTTTTATTATATATAAACCTCCTTTTAGGTGCTTAAGACTGCTGAAGTGCATTCTAAACAGTTAGAAATATGCAGAAACATACTCATATACATATGTACATTGGTACATATGAACATCATTATGCATATATAAGTATATATATGTATCTAACAAGAACTGCCAGTAGATTATACATAATTATTTCGATTGATGTTTTAAAGAAGAAAATGTGTGCGAATTCTCTCAATATTTCATTTTCATAATAAAAGTGATATTTGGCTTTATAAAAAATTCCTTTGAAATTATATTCGTATAAATATACCAGATATACTTATACATCTGTTTATATTTGGCAGTTCAAACGAGCGTTGCGCATATAAAACTTTCCTTTGTTGCAACAATAACAAACACAAATCTACACAAAAAAGGCAATCAAAAGTTTTCATTCTGGCATAAAATTCCTTTGAGCGTCTGGAAACGAACCATCTCGCAAAACAAAACAAAAATGATATCTATCATTTGTTCGCTGAATTATTTAAGAGATTCTTTGGATTAAAGTAGATCTTGCTTGCATAAATAAGTTATGAAGTTTAAATTTTGAATTCCATTCCTTTGTATTATTTCTAATATCCAACTTTTTAGATTACTTTGTGGTATGGTATGCGATTTTTTGTTGTTATGAATTTGTAAAAAAGCGAAAAATTATAAAAAATGAAAACTAAACGAAATCAAGTGAATTGGAGTAGTAAAAATATATAAGTTTTTACTTGAATAATTTTAATAAATTTTTCAACAATTTTAATAGGAATTAAAACAAAAAACAAAGTTAACTTCGCTATAATAGCCTTCACAAATACAAAAGATTTATTACAATAGTTTGATACCGATTGTTCAGTTTGTATGGCAGCTGTGTGCCATGGTTATACGATCTGAACAATTTCTTCGAAGATTACCTTATTGCCTTAGACTTTAAATTTTGCTAAATTTCGTGAAGATAACTCATCAAATGAAAAAGTTTTCCATACAAGCACTTGATTTCGTTCGTTTAGTTTTTATGGCAGCTATATGCTATATCAGTCATTCGCACAACTGAGCAGCTTCTGGGGGAGAAAAGAGCGTGTGCAAATTTTCAGATCGATCTCTCAAAAACTTAAGGACTACTTCGCGTATATACAGATAGACGGAGATGACGAAATTGGCTTGATTGGTCACGTTTCTGAATTGCATTAGGAAATTAAAAAATTATATTTATTCAAAATTAGATTGAAAAGATATTTTTTATTCAAAAAATTTAATTAGAATATTATAAATTTTGTTAAAAAATATATCTAACAAGTAAGGAAGGGCTAAGTTCGGATGTAACCGAACATTTTATACTCTCGCAAAGTCAAATGGTATACTCGTTTGAGATTTCTTTGTGGATTGACTGATATTTTCGGTAGAAGGTCAACTATAGGCACTGGGGTCCACATATTTAGTACTTAGGGGCTTAAACAGTTTTGGTTCGATTTAGACAATTTTTGGCCACAAGGTGGCATACTTTAATCGCATTATTCACGCAAAGTTTTAACCCGACACAGTCATTGTTGCCTGATTTGCATAGTGGAAAGTGAAAGAATCAAGTGGTATTTAAAATGGTGTCATATGGAAAATAGGCGTGGTTGTAATCCTATTTCGCCCATTTTCGCACTATGACATAGAAACATGAAAAGAACGTTACGCACCGAATTTGGTTGAAATCGGTTAAGCAGATCTCAAGATATGGGTTTTCACCTAAAAGTGGGCTGTGCCACGCCCACTGTCTAATTTTGAACGCGGTTCCTATAAAGTCATCTTATACCATCTCAGAGATAAAATTTAATGTCTCTGGCGTGTTTAGTGCTTGATTTATCGCGCTTTTAGTAGTTTTTAACAGTACCGTTATATGGGGAGTGGGCGGAGTTGCCACCCGATTTCAACTATTTTCACACCGTGCAGAAGTGCTAAAAACATTTGCTTCCAGTGAATTTTGTTATTATAGCATTAGCGGTTTAGGAGATATGCACATTAAACCTATTAGAGGCGGGACCACGCCCACTTTTAAAAAAAAAATTTTAACTGCAGATGCCCCTCCCTAATGAGATCCTGTGTACCAAATAACAGTCTTGTATCTTATTGCGGAGCTTAGTTATGGCAAGTTATTTGTTTTTGATTAATGGCGTTTTGTGGGCGTGGCAGTGGTCCGATTACGCCCATCTGCAATACCAACCGTCTCAAGGTACCCAGAAACATGTCTACCTCAACTAAACTACCAGAAACATGTCTACTCAAGTTAGAGCTTGCACGGACGGACGGACAGACAGTCACCTGGATTTCAACTCGTCTCTTCATCCTGATCATTTATATATATATAACCCTATATCTAACTCGATTAATTTTAGGTGATACAAACAACCGTTAGGTGAACAAAACTATTATACTCTGTAGCAACAGGTTGCGAGAGTATAAAAATATATACCACATTTTTGCCGTACAATTTTTTTTTTTAATTATGGTATAAAATTAACAAAATTGGTTAAGATTATTTATTCGTCACCATCTTATCTTTGATAATACTTCAATGTGCAACCATAAATTGGTTTCTAAGTATATTTGTATCGATTAATGTGCCACACTTTTATCCATTGCTTTCACACATAGTTCAAACTCTTCGCTTCTAAATATGCCACAATGCACGTGCTGCCCACCCACGCACAAATTATCGTAGCGTGTGTGTTGGCTCTTCACTTCCCTACAAGAACAGTGACAGTCATCTGACCGGTAATATGACAGTCACAGCTGAAAAAATTTTGTCAGCGCGCAGAACAAAGTTTCTATCATTTTCTTCAGAGCCTTGTGCAAAAACTGTTGTAAACAAATGTATGTGTGTGATTTTGCATCTCTCTTTAACACATGTGTATTCGGAAATGATTCACTATATATTTATTCTGTTCACTCTCATGCCTTTTCCTGAGTCATTGCTGATCACAAATTCATCAAAGCTGAGAATTGTCAGTTATGACTGAAAAGCTTTCATAGCTGCAATTTGTCAATTATAAATGTAAATCTATCACAAGAGAAAAATTCTTTTGCGCAGTATATAATACAATTTTTATTTCTTTAACAAATTGAAAACATTTATTTAAAATTATTGTCAGTGATGACAGTACTAAAGAATGCAGCTATTTCATTCTTACATATGTGAAGCTATAGTAAGCAATATATTATATATCGTAAGGGTCTCTTTTTAACAGTAACAGTGTAGGCCAATTACCGGGTAAATTGACCGTCAATACTGACATAACAAATGTGAGTGTATTGGTGAACCCATCAACAGTTTCTTGTAGGGTTGCTTGGCCGACGATCATTTGAGGCTCGAGCATATTTGCTTCTACACTCAGAACAGTTTATTTTTAAACAGATTTTTTTTCTCTCAGTTTATTATTTATTAATATTATTATAATTTTTTTTTTTGGCAACCATTTCTAGTAGCATTGACGTCATGCCATCAGCAATATTAAATCACAGGCCGTCAGAGCTATATTTTGTTTTGCCAAATTTACGTCCTGCTTCTTTATTTGCATGTTATGTTGTTTGTTATCATATCATTTGATGCTCGGCTGTGCTGAGCAGAAATTAATGTCCTTCATAGTGCTCACGGTGTTAAAGATTACGTATGTATAATGTGTTATGGTACCAGCGCCAAGCTGTCATAAACATACATACAAACATATACATTTGTCTATAAATATGATTATTGAGTGTTTTTCTCGCTGTTCTTAATTCTACGCTTTTATTTAAATCTCTTTCCTATGTATATATATTCGCTTGCCGCTACCAGTTATTGACTTTCAAGGATATTTTTCCAGATATTTTGTAAAGTTGGACTGAATTTCCTGCTTTTAATTTTTGTTTGACTTGTGTCAAAACTACAGGAAGTCAGCACATTATTTACTTGGCGCATTTTCCGTCCTTAGGTAAAGTGATTTAACCTCACTTTTATTGCATTTCCATATTTTGTAGCTGGTTGTGCCTGCACTGGCAACCGGCACGCATGTCACATAAATTTTTATGATTTTATATTTCCTTGAATTTTTTACCTGTTGTAACCTTTACCTGGTGCACCGGTGTGAAAATAAAACACTAATTTTAAATGGGAAAGTAAAAACTATGTATTAAAAGTATTGACCATTGCTTTTTTTTATACATTTTGAGCGCCTTTCTGGCAATTTGTGGATACCATGCCAATAGAAATGTACATCTTTTGAAGCAAACCAATCAGACACCCAAATTGCGACTTCTGATAAATCACGATCACTATACTTGTATGCTTCGACAAACGTTCGATGCGACTCTGCAGCACTTTTCTGCGAATGGAAAACAAAAATTATTGCTTTCCGCAAATCATTACTTTCCGGTACAAAATTTGACATTTTCAACACAATTAAAAATATGATGTTGTTTGTTCATTGACTGTAAGGTTATAGAATATGTTTGACAGACGTCATAACAACCAAACAGAAAAAAAATTTAGGCTCGTTCACAACAAATGTTCCCTACCAACACATTTGTATTATATCTTAACGCTCACTTCATACCGGTACCCCGGTATTTATGTTATCACAATTAAAAACAGCCTAACTCGTGTAGGTGAAATATCGAGTTTTGTTAAAATTAAAATATATTTAGATATATTAAAATATCAAATAAAAATCAAAGTTCATAATAGTATTATTAAAATGAGAATAAAAATTCAGAATATAAAGGTGTAAACAACAATAGCACTTATTTATATAAGAATTATTCAGAGGAAGAATTTAAACTGAACTAAAATATTGTTTATGGTGTTAAATGAATTAAAGTTGAAGTAAAAGTATAAATAAAAATAAATTAACTTAAAAATATAAATACAATATGAAATCTTAAGTGCTTGATGTCCAATTTTATTTAAAAAAATATATATATAATTAATTGCTGTAAGGGGTTACATGGGTTTCCGCGCGCAAAAAGGGATGATTTTCAATATAAAATTTCATATAAAAATATAAATATTTTATTCAAACCTTTTATTATTCCAAAAAACGTATTTAACAAACCTTTTGTGGAATTTTTAAATGAAATTATTCAAAACTCGGCAATACGTCATTTTCGGCAGTCCCACAGAAAAAAGGTGCCTCCGCGTTGGCGGCAGAAATTTTTACAAGATCAACAAAAGTAAAAAGAGAAAAATACGTGTTTTAGTTATACCACCATACACCATAAACTAGTTATTGGCTAAAGAAAAGGCAAAAAGAAATTTTATTTTTGGTAGACGTTTTTACAAAAAAATGCAATTTTGGTAAAAATTTCTCGAGTTTTTTTGTTTTTTAAATAGTTACGATTGAACAAAAAAGAAATCCCTTGTTCAAGATCTTGTAAATTATATCTCGAAAACCTGTGTAACAATTCATTTTGATCGGTTGAGCATTTCTCGAGAAATCATGAGAACCGACTTTGAATAGTTAACGTTTTTAGTGACTATACAGCTGACTTCGAGCGCGCAAATTTTCAAGGCTATATCTCCGAAACTATTATTCGCATTAACTTGAGCATTCAGGGCAATATTGTAGTGAGTCATAAAATTAAATAAGACAATTTTTTTTTTAAGAAGTGAAACACATGTAAACCTTAATACAAAATTGATATCAAACAATTTAAAGAACATTTTCTAAGTAGTCTTCAACTAAATTTATTTAAGTAAAATAAAAAAATGGAACTAAATAATATATAAAATTTACTATGTAATTAAACTGCACTAAAATTAAAAAATAAAATTTAAAACAAACATTATAATTAACTTTTTGAGAGCAAAAGTTCATAGAGTAAATTTAATGCAAATAACAATTTATTATAATACTAAGATTCTTTGCAAACTTTAATTGATATGCAATAAAAATTTATTACAAAATTAAAAAAAAAATAAATGTGAAATAAAAGTAAATAAAAAAAATTAAATTAAAACAAAAATCTGGCATAAATTGCAAATAATGTAAAAAGTACAAGTGCAAATATGCGATACAAATTTGTATATCAAATGTCAAAATGAAGAAAAAATTAGAAAAAAAAGTTATTTGCATTCAACTTCAATAACGGTAAACACTTAAACTATATAAACCAAAAACCCATTATGTAAAACTTATTTGCAATTTGTTCCCCAACGTGTGTGTATGCATGTAGGTATATGCTATATTCATATTTTTAAGTATATTTCACTTATTTTATTTAATAAACCTTTCAAATTATTTACTTATACATTTCTATTTTTGCATTATCTACAAAAATATACATAATTATTTACTTATCACGAAAAAGCCTTAATCGTAGTTCAACTTGAAACGTAACTGGAGGCCTGATGAAGCAATGCCCCCAGCAGCACCTAAAGCAGGCTTTTATTTTATTGAGCGCATAAGCGACTCTTATACTCTCGTTTTCGTTCGGCAGCCATGCTCTTTTCGGCTAAATCACAATGCTGAGAACTTTTATTACTTTCACGCCGCACCGCGCGCAACATTAAAACACACACACACTCATAACTGCGCCATACATACATATATATGCGCGCACATGTGAGATCCACATTTATTCGGGTTGTTTAGCAAATTGTCGATTGCTTGACATTCGCGTTTTCGATTTTCGGTTTCACTTTCATGCTTAGCTAATATATACTTTTCTGCATATAACGGCGCACGCATACAGACACACACATTTTCATTGAGAATTATTTCGCTTAGTGTTGGTTACTCATACGCCATGTGTGGCCACAGCCCACTATTGCAGCACACACCCGCTTTCGCATTTTCCACTCGCTTAAAAAAAACACGGATTTGTGTGTTTATGTACGCGCTTTCGTGCGTTGTGCTGTCGTAGCACGTGCTTTGCCGCGATATATGCCTCCATAAAATCGTGTAAGCTAAAGCTTTACGCTGAAAAGCGCTCGCCATTCAGTCGCATTTCGTTCGCATTGCTTAGCAGACGTTATCGCTGTTGCTGCTGTTATATTTTAATAATAATTTACTAAATGCCATATCGTTCTATATCGAAATAGCCTATCTTGCGTGCCGTGTGTGTATTGTGCAGCAGTGTAAGTGTATGTGTGGAAATGTGTCGCTCTCTAGCTGCTGTCGCAGCTGTCTGTATCCGCTTATATATATATTTAATTAAAAACGCCTTTTAAAGCCGATATATTATTCGAACTTTATTTTTATATATAAATACATAGATATCTACATGTGTATGTATGTGTATTCATGAATTGTTTCTGTGTTCTCGTGCATATATAATGCTAAATGCATTTAAACTCGTTTATCGCCTGTATTGTTGTTGTTGCTGCAACGCACGTTATTGCAGTTAACCTCTAGTGACCTTAAAATTGTCGTTGACTGCCTGCTGAGCACATAAAGTGCAACAATTTATGGCAATTAGGCGCGCCCTCGGACTGTGCACTAAAGTGAAAAGTGAAAGTGTTTTTCTTTTGTACGTTAAGGGTTGGTTTTTCGCACATTTCGTGTAAGTGAGGGCAATTCATTTGCTATGGGGTTGGGTCAGGTCGGCAGTTTCGCTATGCAATTTTCTAAGTGCCGCCATTGCTGCGAAATTGCTGACTGGTGCTTAATGTTTACGCAATCTTCTTATTTATGCTTTTGGTTTTGTGAGTTACTATCTATATTGCCTTTCACACGCTTCTTTGTGTATCTATACTTGCGCCTCAATTTAAACGCATATCCTTGCTTCGCATGCCGAGAAATTCTGTGCATACCTACACACTTACATAAATGCCTATACATATTTTTCGCATAACCATTTTTTAATTAAAAACTGTAAACAAAGCAGCTTCTCGCTGAAAATTTTTATTTAAGCAATTCGCAGCGTTGCATTCAAATAACTAATTATGAGTCAAAGTGTATGTATGTTCTTAAGAATTCAGCTTAATGGCTTGCGATTGTGCTTAAGCTACTTAAGTCGTTTAATATGCAAAAATTAATTAGCTCGCTTTTATGGCTGGTAATGAACTTTTCCAAGTGCTTACTTAGGGTTAGCAAGTAAATAATTGAGGCTTAGCTGATAGCGTTGCAAATTTTGCTGTTGGCGTTAAGCCAAATAATAGTTTCGCCATACTTTTTATACCACTTTGCTTATAATTATGTTTTGGCACGCTAAAATTTGCAGTCGAAAGAACACTTCTATACTGAGAAGCAACACAATAATTGATTAATTTGTTAAATTGACACTTATAGTTTGTTGTAATACAACATACAAACACCTAAATAAATGAAAACTAAATCTACAGAAAATTATAATTAAGCATGAAAGTAAAATGTATTATCAAACAAAATTAAATAAATATACAAGCAGCATATATACTATTATATTAAGCCTCATGTTGCGCAGTTATTAGCACCGTGGCGTATGAGTAATATTTCTATTATTTCTAAGCGACTATTTATCCATATACAATAGTTTGTTATGCACTCGTATATTAAATAAAGTGTATAACTTTAAAACTCTTAATGATATGTTTGCACTCTGAGCAGCAACCGATATCGCCAGTTATTTTTCTTTTTACTTGGTAAAGAAAATTACTAAATACAAGCTATAATTATAAGCAGTAAAATTCAAAAGCACCAATTAATGCAAGACAGCAGTTTAGTATACTTTTAGACTTCAAAACCAAATTTATACACTCTGCACTAAAGTCACTAGCACTACAACTGAATGGCGTTTCATTTCTCACACTTTATTTTATTTTTTTATAATTAACAATTCAATAATTTGCTTTTTGAGTTTATTTTGGAATAAATTTTAAATATTTGCTGCGCACTTTTCCATGCATTTAATTATTTATATGCACTTCTAGTACTCCCCTAAGAACTATCGAATATTATGCTTGTTGTTACCGGTCAATGCGTATACATACACTTAAACTAACCTCAAATAATAGGAAAAGAACGTGTAAACCAATAGCAATATAAATAATGCATCTGGAATTTTGCATTTCTACGCTCACAATCCAAATGAACTTTGTAATCGGTTCAACAATTAAAAAGCTATATTTAAGTATTGTACTTGTATAATGCTATCAGCAACAATAAAAATATATATATATATATTTACATAAGTAATCACATACCATATTAACCACTTGATAGGCAGTAGAGCACATATGAAAAGATAATAATTTATAATTAAATAATAAATACATTACAACAAATACAGTGTAACAGTGTACAAATTGTTATAAGGATTTTCAATTTTTTGGAAAAATATCTTAAATTGATATCATAAATAAAATTAATTGTACATATACAGAATTTATTGTAATTGTACTTATTAAAATAATAAAAAAAATTTATGTCGGTATGATAACTGAATCTAAAAGTAAGTGGAAGTTTAATAATTTGTTTTTATTAAAACTGTTAGCTTTTATAAACTATTTTCAAATTTTAGAAATTCAAAAAAATAATTGTCTTGTACTTATATTTGACCGAGCTTCTTTGCATCAAATTAAGCTGTAAAAGTAAAATTAAAGTAAAAATTAACTTATGCATAATTTTAAAAAATCGAGCAAAAATTTATTTAAATACTCTTGAACTTTTTTATATGAATTTTCCTTTCAAGCTTAAAGCGTAAGCAAATTAATAGAGAATTATCATAATATTTTAAGCTAAAAATAGTATACGCGTTTAAACGTAATAATAAACTCAAAATAATAAATCTAAACTTCTACAAAATAACTTAAGCCAATTTATGTATTACGTGTGCTGCAACATCAATTTAGCATTTATGGCTTATTAATTCAGATTTATTGCATTGTGTAATATTTAATGTTATCAACTTGTAAGTTCTCGTATATACAGTTATGCATGTATACGAAAAACCACACAGCCTGCCACACAACGAACTCCGGCAAACGCGTAGCATCGCCGCAGCCAAGAAGCGCTATAGTCTGATAACAGCTTCTATTATCAAACCCGCTGCTGCTGGTGTCCGCCTTACGCTATAGGCTGTGCCCCTGCTGCTTATCAGCTGTATGTATTGGCTATTATTATTGCTTTTTAGAGAACATTTGGTTTTTATTATAAGACGAAGCATAAGACTTATTGAAACCAAAATAGATATTGGTAAAAAAAAAACTTACGATTAATATTCGTTTAATTGAATATGTATACATATCAGCAGGGTGAAGCTAAAATATATAAAATAGAATAAGCTTCGTTGCAGCTTCCATTTATTTCGCTGCAATCGTGCGTAGAGACCGTTAAATATGTGTTGTGCTTAACCGACAGCACTAAAACTACGTACATTTTACAATATACATACAGACATATGTACAATAAATATTTATATTATATTTTTTATAAAGATCGAGCATGTCTATTAGCGCAGCAGTTCACGTTTAAAACGCTAATTTTTATTAAATATTTGTTCACAATTATTATACGATTGCTAATCAGCATTTCTTTCTTCGACATAACACAGCGTAATAATATTATAATTACCTACAAATAACAACAAATTATAGGAAATTCGCTTAACCGATGTTTGCTTCCCTTGATTACTCAACATGTTCCGATCAAACATTGAGCTTTTGCTGCGTATGATATCACACCTAAGAACCAGTGTTATTCGCGTGTTCCTAGAAAAAATGCGAAGTAGGTCAGCGCAAGTGTACACATACAGGCACAAGGCCATTTGTCACGCAGTGTTTGTGTAGTGGCCTTTTCATGCTTGTTGTACGTTTTTTTGCTATGCTTTTCGGTGCTTTCTGAATAAAAATAGGGATAACGTGCATCCATACTCACAAACAATTCGCTTAACTCGCTATCTCTCTGTTTATTATTATTCATATATTTCGTTTGACGCACGTGACAGTTAACACTTGAGGGAGTTTTGAGCAAAAACACAATTTTTTTTGTGAAATATTGTGTAAGCTTGTGCGGTTGTTGGTATAAAAAATGATTTAAATGTTAATAAGCAAAGCAATAAAATTTACGGTGCACACCAGCAAAACCGAACGAAGTAGCTATCTGTCAATAAATAAATAAAAATATCATATTTATCAAAAAAAATTAATAAATAGATTGGTATACATATACTTGTATGTAAGTTAATACATCTGTAAACAACATGCTCACACATTTCTTTGGAGAGTGCTTCTCAACTTATATTTGTGTGCAGATAAGCCTTTTATATACTCGTACACATAAACATATGTATGTACATTAGGGTGGGTAAAAAAACGAATCTTTTTTCCGTTTTTGTAGATATTTTTTCAAGTAGTTGGAAACGCAATTTCAATTTTTTGATCAGACAATAAAAAAAAATTGAAAACTGTAAGACAGAGGACCTTCCCGTTACAATTAAGAGCTCATGTTTGGAGAAACTTTCTTAAAAGTGTTTAAGAAATTATTTTTTCGAGTACCAAGCGAAAACAAAATATTCGTTTATTTTGTACACCCTAAGGTACATATGAATGTATATGCAAACATAATTCAAGATGTTTCGACAAATAAAACATCTGAACATTGTATTTTTAGCTAATTTTTTATTTTTTAATATTATTTATTTTGATATTACTTTTTTTATATACTTATTCGGCCAGACAGAAAGGCAGGCGTGCGTGATTTGCTACACGAGCGCATTTTTCGCGAAATCAGGCAGGTATACAGTAGCGCCGCCGCATGCCAACAGCGTCAGCAGTGCGATTCTGTCATCTTCATAAACAATTGCTAATTTATAGTTGCTTTTTACCATTCAACAATAAAAATATATGTTTGTATATTATTTAATAGTGCATTACTCAAGGCCTTCGTAGCCATACAGCTATGATGCAATAAAAATAAATAATGAAATTTTAAATTTGGCTTTACGCATAGCACTAAAAAAAACAATTGGTCATTTATTAAGAGTTTAGTTCGTGTGATTACGCGCTAACGATTTATTTTTGTTTTTTATGCTCCAAAAACTAGGTCAAGTACAGGGGAGTTCCAGAGTTAAAGAGTGTTGATAAGAAGTGGATTGTTCGAAATATAATAAGTTGATAATAAATATAAGTTATATACGGAAAAATTGTAAATATGATTAAATAAAAATAAAAACCAATGCAACAACTATTACGTTAAGGAAACGAGTTTCGTAATCGCTTGAATCATACGCTACCAAGTCTTATTTTATATTATCATTTGTTCAATAATATCAAATATTCACTTGGCATATACTCAGATTGCATTGTCTTGATATGAAGATGACAGCTACCAGCTATCAATAGTCGCCACTAATGTACAATTAACTTTGTTGTAATACAATCGGGGCACAAGAAGAAAGTAATGCTTCCTCAACTACAAAGTAATTATAATTAGACGCTAGTAGATGTGATTTTAACTGCTTTATATTCCTATAAACGTTGTGTAGGTTACATATGTATGTATATATATTAGTATTTATGAAAAGCACTTATGCACTTGAGGTTCCTAGGAGAAGTCGATTCTCACAACATTCTCACAACGTTCTTAGTGTAGTAATAGCCATAAGATGTGTGTAAGGTGCTGCTTTTTAATATTGATGTATTTATAGTATGTACTTACATATGTATGTAGAGTTTAATTGCCTATACGCTATTATATTTCTATTCATCGAGCTTATTGAGCTTACATTTTCAATAATTAATTCGTTATAAGAGTTGCCTTCTCGGAGAAATTATGTCGGTTTTAGAGAAATACACTTTTTTGTTGCAACATAATTTGAAAAAAATATATTTATTTCATTGGTTTATAATCTAAGTCTTAGTTATAATAATACAATTTATATTCAAGACATGTTTATACATTTACTGTGTTTTTGAAATACTTTATCCTTTTACTATATTTATCTTTATCTTTTTAACTTTTTTAGGATTATTTTGTTTTAATTAATTTCATAATATTTTATTTTATATCACATAAGTTTTTAATGTATTTTATAACACTTTTCAAAACAATTAAAACGCATGTTACAAATATAGTTCACTGTAGAAAATAATATTATTTATCTTGAGTCATATAAATGTACTCATACATGTCCAGACAGCGGCAAACAAATTCGCCACACAGTGAGAGATAGAGAGCGAGCGGGAATGTGTAGTGTACGAGAGTACAAAAGAAATTATCACAAACAATTTTATGTTGTCTACAGCTTTGACTTACTTACAGGTCGTTCAACTATCAGTTTGACAACTGCAACGCGCATAACTAAATATACAACAACAATAACCCCAAAACATTGTTGGAGTATTTGTAACAGCAATAACAAAAAAACTTACATTGGTGCTCGGGTGGGTGCAGTGTAACAACAACATTGCGTTGCTCATGTTCTATCAAATGTGTGCATAGCAGTTGCAGTTTTACAAAAGCAACACATCAGCAAAGCCAGCGCGTCGACAACGACGTCGACTGCTGCATTGGCAGCGAGCGAGAATTTGCTCGTGTTGGCATTGAGTGTGCCAAATGTAATAGAAAAGGTAAAAGTAAAAACTAAAATTGTTGCACAAGTGGGTATTACAACAACAAGCAAGAGAGAGCAGTGCATGCGTGCACACAACTTTAAATTGGCGAGTATTTGCTGTTACCTATGTAAAGAGCAAAAATGAACTTTAGAATGCAACAACGTGCTTATGTAAAGAGTGAGAGAGAGTTTTAGTGCTGCTTTTATTTGTGCATTGTGTTTTTGTAATCGGATGCCGGCTTCTTACAACACTTTGCTATCTGTGATAATTTAACGAGTGGGTGACCGGCAAGACGACGTTCACATTGCAACACCATCAAGGGCAGTAACAAAAACTACACAAAGTGTGTATTGCAGTGGATAATGAGAATTGATTTTTTCTGTACATACTCAAATGCTAAGTTTAAAATTGCAGCAACAACAAGTGCAAAAGTGTAAAAAACGACTGTAGTGTGACCGACATTGGCCGTCAACCTGTCAGCAACTGATTTAAAGTTGTGAGAAAAACGTGTTGCAATTCATTTGATTGAACGTTTATAGCAAGGAAATCGAGAACAATAACAATATGTGACTGTAAAGAAGCAAAAACAAAGCGTCGAAAAGAACAAAAGCTACTAAAAGCAAAAACAATTATTTTATGTGTGATTTTATATATTTATAACTCGTCGTAATAATATATAATAAAATTTAGTTGCTGCTATAATCTCATTACAACGCTGCATTGAGTGATTTAATATAATTTACTCGTGAAATTTTATTGAAAATACGCATACCGCCGAAATTGTGATTTATAAATATTAATTAACGCATTATATACACCTATATAAAAAACAACAAAAATAAATATCAATACATATAAATATGCATGGCATAACGCATTTATATCGGCAGCATGCTGTCGAAAAACAATTGAGCGTAGATAGCGCTTGCAGCACTCATCATAACCACCATAACAACCATTCACCTTTTGCTGCACGTAGCAGTTATCCACGTGACAGCATCAGTTACGATAGTAATGATGACACAAATCGTTTGCATAGCGTTGATTCGGGCAGCAGTTCAGGTTCATCGACCAACTCCAAATCACCGAATTGGTCACAAGGTAAGCTACATAGTTAAAGAAGTACGGGAAGAAAGTGAAAGCTTTAATTAAAAAGAGTTTCGACATTTATGAAGAAAAAGACAAAGATATTTTCAAATAATTTAGCAAATAATACAAAATATTGAAGCATCTTCTTTTTACTCCATGTTTATCGCTCGATTTATTTTAATTGATTAAAAAAAAATCCGTTTTAATGCTGAACGTATTCCAGAAAAGGTAATTGAAAAGTTGGTGCTGTCATCCAGTCCGCAACCCGTACCCGAAGGCAGCAAATCGCTCAACAATCACTACCGCAACTCGCCATCGAACGCCAGCAACATGACACGCAGTTCCTATGATAGCTATAACAACAGTTTCAAGCGTACCTGTTCGAAACGTAACTACTTCGATCGATCTCACAGTCCTGCCGTATATGCTGTAAGCAACACCAAAACTACACATTTTTTTCGAAACAATCCATACTAAAATGTAATCCAATTCATAGAGCCTACGCCGTTACCCGAACGATTATGGTGGTTCACCGCCGGTGCATGCCACACAGGGTGGCTACTTTCCACATGATCTCGATGATATCTACGAATCGCAGGGCGATCACCAGTACTTTACGTATACGGGTGCAAGCAGCGCACGCACACCGGAACGTCCGAGCATTAATTCAATATTTCACCGAGTGGGCGCCGCCTGCACATCGCTGGACGATTATGTCGGACAGACAAGTCACTCAACCGAAAATGGTGGTAGTGGCACGGCTTCGTCATATAAACATCGTTTCGATAATAGCAGTTTTGCGAAGAGTTTGAGCACGAATGAGGATAGTGATAACTCATTGCCGCGCGAACACAAGAAATCCAAGGATCATCACTCCATACATGAGATGTTGAAGCAATTCTCGAAGAAAGTGCATATTTGGCCACGTAAATCGCATGACACGAATAGTGTTTGCACTTCGCCGTTGAATGATCCCCAAGAGAACTTTCGTACACGTTCGAAGAGTTTGGATGTGAATACGTTGAGTCGACCCAATCGGATATTGGAGGACTGTGGTGCGACATATAAAATCTATGAGAAGATTGTAAAAGAAGGTAAATTATAGGTGGATTCATCGATAAATATAGGTGGTTTACTGATTTAAGGCGTAAAAAAATGTTTTATTTAAAAATGTGAAAGGCTAAGTAAGAAATATGACGTTAGCTTAATCAGCTATATATATTATCTATAGTTTCTGATTAACACCTTTCGATGCACATCAAATTAAATGTCATATACGAACATATCTCTATTTCACGCGCTAGGAATACATAATTTGTTTTGCGATTTTATTTTTACTGCGGGTTTAAGCCACGCTGTTACTTGTTGTAAATTTGCTTAGTATAGGAATGTAATTTCAACAAGCAAAAAACTAATATAACTCTCATATTTTCTTGTAATTAGGTGCTCATATGCGTCGCGCCTCAGCCGATTTGGAGAAACGGCGTGCTTCTTTGGGTGCAGCTAGTCGAGGCTTACGTGGTGATGGTACATTAGATCCTCATCACGCCGCCATTTTGTTCCGTGATTCCAGAGGGGTAAGTGACAAAAACTATTATTTATTTATGTGCATACGTATGTATGAATTTTCGGTTTTTCGATCAATTTTTTAGGCTTAAATCGTAGTTATTAAATAGTGATACTCAAACTGTTAGCCGCGAGCAAAAATTTAGTTTAAGAAACGTGATTAGCGAGAACGGCAATGAAATTAAAATTGTAATCTTGGCGCCTGTCATGCGCTTAACCCTCAATTCCCGGCATTTGCTGAAATGTGTCCTACCCCAAGTATTAGCGCACACTCAAGGTCATTTTAGTCTTATAATCGTTAGAAGAGCGTAAAACTAGACAAATACTTTTACAGAGAGCACATATGGCCGAAAAGAAAGTAGCATTACCGCGTCACTACTCCCAACATACTGTTGTTGTTTTTCTTTTCAACTACACAATTCAACTTGATTGCGCGGTTTTCTTTTCTCTTCATATTCTAAATACATTCACAGAGAAGGAAACCCCTATTTACATGTGCCTGTTTATAATTTTTTGTTTTGCGTCATTGAAAAGCTTTCAATCGTAAAAAGCTAGCGAACTTCATTCGCCTTGAACTTTTAGTAAATTTAGTGAGCTTAATCATTGCACAGGGTGACAATAAGCTCCGTAGTTTATTTAGTGTACAACAACTTAAAGCTTCTACTTTTATATCAATACCGCCAATATTTTGCCTTACGTTATTTTTAATATTATATATTCAGTTGAATTTAATTAATAATTTTTAGCAAAAAAAAACAAAAATTAAATGTGTTATTTCAGTGAAAATAATTATAAAACTCGAAAAATGCAATAGCAAATTGAAAAAGAAAAAATTTATTAAAAACAAGTATAAAGCTTACGACTAAGTATATTTTCTTCCTTCTAAATAATAATACTAAAGTAAAATCGTAATACTGATCAAGATAAAAACAAAATTGCTAAGTATGAGATATGAACCATCAAATTTCACAAATTGTTGAAAGTCATTACTGTTACACTCATGACTCGTACGAATATACTTATAACTATGGTTATATTTCGAATCAACATCCCAATTTCTATTGCCTTTAATTTTTATGAGGTTTACCTTGGTGTGCTAAGCCTTCGCTTGCTGTCGTAAGCATAGAACTTGACTCTGTGATTTTTAATTTGCGCACAGTCTTATCCAAAACCGCCTATTATGAATGAATGTCTATTGACTTTGATAATTAAATTTATTTCTTTACTCATTTCACAATTGTGACGGCAAACAAAACATTTAACATTATAAAAAACGACAAAAGCATCTTTGTTTAGCAGTATTAAACAATAAGTGCCCAAAATAAATGTGTGTTGATTGTAGATAAGTTTTATGTTGCCGCAGAATTGGACGAAAAATTTGCTTTGAAGTATAAAATTCAATTAAGCACCATGTTTGCTAATTTACAATGCATAATGAAAATAGAAATATTTAAATAACAGCTTTAACTGTAATAAAATAATAAAAATTAGGTAATTTTATAAAAACAAATATGTAATTAATATATAAAATTTTAAAACTGAGATCATGAAATACATAATAAAAGCATTAAAATTGTTCGAAAATCAAATAATCACTGATAAACTTTAAAAATTAAAAATTATACACTTGCCAGTCAAGTTCCGCACTAATATATCCAAAATTGCATAACTATACAGACAATATAAAAATGAAGATAGTAGAAACAGCAAAAAAACCTCTAAAAAAAGAATAATGGAATATACAAAAAAACAAAATCCTTTAATTCAATATTGATAAGAATTTAATTTTAATTTTTAACTACAATAACAAACTAGCAATGCCTACGTGAATTTGCCTATGTTGTGCTTTTGCGATGATTCCAAAGAGCAAAAATCAGCATTAGCAAGAATAAAGCAATTTTTATTCTTAGTTTGTGTTTAATACACGCATATACATATGTATATATGTATGTATGTCTGTATAAATGCGCATGCATTTGCATATAATTTTGATTATTTGACTAAGTTACTTTTGAGTCATTCAAGAAAACACGTCACAGCACAAAATACTACTACATGCCATACAAATATTTTCCTATTCTTTGAACTTCTTACTCGCCTAACTTGGTTCGACTGTATATTATGCGCGTACATATGTATGTATGTATCTAAATTGCCTTCATTATCAAATAAAACGGCAATAGAAGTTGTTGGTTTTTTCACATTCTCAGCATTACTACCAATAGCTTTTTATTTTTCAATATCGCTATAGGTGAGTTAATCAAATTTTATACTGTTTACTTACCAAGTACCTCTACGTTAGGTACAAGTACTTTACAGCATTTTTGTGTGCGATAAAAACAATTAATGCTTATACATATTTTTATTTCCCTTCTCAGAAACCTGTTTGTTTTCTTCCCACTTCATAACAACAAAAGCGAACACATACACATATATTCATTATGTTTGGTGTATGTATGTGTAATTAAAATTGCTAGTTTTCTCTCACCGCTTCATAACTCTATGAGTAAATATGACAACCGCAATAAAACTTGGTCAGCTATTATTCAAGTGTCCACCTTTAATTCATTCGGTTTATTTAGTCACTTTCCAAATGCCTTAAAAGTTCGCTTAAACTGTTATTAACGTCTTAGCACACCAAACAATTGTTACTGTATTGGTTGGATTTACTGCACAATTTTATTGTAGTGGTGTTAATCCCTCATCCACCAATTGTTGTCGCTTTGGCCATCATCCAGCTGTTTGCACGATCGCATGACTTAATTTTTTTTCTTGTGCAATTGGTTAGTTCATACGCTCATTCCCTAAAGATTCGCTCACTCACTGGAATTGATGAGCGTCTAAATTTGTATGGTTTTTCTCACATGTCGATTCGTTGGATTTTGTTTACTCGCTGCGTTAGATTGTTTGTTGTTTTATTATTTACTCGATAAGTGATGGTTTCTGCACTGCTTCCAAATACACGGGTTTATGCTCTATAAAATCAACAACAGCAACAAACCAAACAACAACAACAACAAAGCAAAGAAACGATAAGGTAATTGCTTTTGCAGCTAGTTCGCTGGATCGCTGTTGCAGCGAGTTACCATAGTCAAGCAGTTTCCAGTGATGATTACAAGCGTAAGGTTGTGTTTTTCTATGTTTTTCTAGAGGGATCGCTGGTTGACTAACGGAGTGAAAACGTTCAAAAAAATTGATTTTTTGCTTATATGATTTGGCAATTTTGCCTAAAAAAACTTGAAGTGAAGAGTTCGAAAGCAAAAAGTGCAAACAGGTTAATAAAATAGTGGAAAATGTTTGAAATAAATATGTATATGCAGGCATTTACGAATGTTTTACATTTACTATTTCCATACACTTATTCATATGAGTGTGCGTGCAGGTATGCTCGTACATAAGTACATAAACGTACAAATATAAGTGTACTTAAATGGAAGAAATTTCTTTACACATGATTTCGTAATATGACATAATTAGTCCGTATTTTTTAAATATATATATTTTTTGTTTTAAATAACAAACTAAACAAATTAATCCATACTTGGATATGAATAAGAATTGAACCACTGAAAACCATAGTAAAAAAGTTTAGATTGAAGTGAAAACAAAGATAATACTAATGAGTTGAGCTATACTTAATTTTTTTTGTTTTACTACGCCTAAAATATGAATGATTTACTGCTTGGTATGGAGTGCATTTATTATTTTTTTTTATTAATTATATTTTATAAATAAGCGCTTGTGTGTAAAGAAAACGTGGTTAAAGTTACATTTTTGGAGAAATAACCAAAAAAAAAATTATGAAAAATAATTATAATTTTCATAAAAATGTATGTAAATATAAAATGTATACATAAAATTAAAAACATATAATAATAATAAAAAAGTGCAGTGCCAATATACTTACATATAGATATATTTTAAATATAATCAAATAATTTCAAAAATATTTAAATCAATTGTCTGTTAATTGTTTCTATTTGAATACATTTCAAAACGAAAACACCGACAGTTAAATGCTTTTATCAATATCGTGATCCAATTATTTTAATACCGACCTTAAACTCAAAAAAGTTTTAAAGTGCATATCAAAGACGAACAAATTAATATATAATAATTCGCAAATCAAGTTATTAAAAAAGCAACTTTTTATAAAGTGTATAAACTGAAAAGTTGATTTCAACTAAAAAATAGTTATATACAAATACATACATACATACATACGTACATATACATATAGTATATCAACAATGTTTCGTCGTCGCTCTGTCGTCGAGTCACCGCTCCGTCCACCACCACCCGAGATACGTGTCAATCATTTGCCTGTCACCGATTACTGCACAGCATCCACAAAAAAGTCAGCATTAATTCGCGCTGCATTGCAACAGCGCGCGAAAGGTCGCTCGCTCAGCAATTCGCCAATAAATCGCAAGAAAAAATTTCATCATTTACCCATACTCTTAGATGATGAAGCCGGTGAGGCGACGCTTGGCGGTGACGAACATGCCATAGGTGGCTACGACTATGAAAATGGTGGTGACAACAGCGTCGACTACCTCGGTGCCCATACAGCGGATATAGCAGACGGTGCACGGCATTCACGACATCACGTTAGCCGACGCGACCACACACGAAATCTAAATAGTTTTGGGAATAGTTTGGGTACAACGCGTTATAATCGTTTGGTCACAGGCCTTCCGACAATGGCGACAAGCATACAAAGTGGGCAGCGGTTGCAACAACAACAACAACAACAGTACGAATCAGCATTGCGTACAAAACAGTATCAACAACAGCAACAAGAACAAAAGGCACAACAAAAGTCGCGTTTACATCATCCACTTGTAAGAGACAGACGCGAATCGATTGCCACCAGCCGACCTACGGCCAGCACAGAACGCTCACCAGTACGAGAATGTATACTTGTGCGACGACGCAGTGATTTCACCGATCGTGAATATCAAGAATATTTACGACAGTGTAAAAAGCAGGAATACGAACAGCAATACCCAGAGCAGTACCCCCAAAAGCAGACACATTTGCACCCACACTTTACGAGAGCAGAGCATGTAAGTTAACTCGGTGGTGTGCCCTTTTTGTGCCAACTTCCGCACCAAATTGGTCTCAAGTTTGAATATACCGTGTAGTTGTACATATGTACATATATAGTATGGGAGAGGCAAGTTTAGCACGTTTTTAAATACCAACCTTCAATCTAACATGAGCCTAGTAAGAATATATAAACCTTTATATGAACGGTTTATATTTCGTTATGTGGTATTTTACATACTTTTCTAGACGAGTTCGCTGAATATTTGAAACTTGTTTAATAAAAATGTAAAGGAAAATTATTTAATGGATCTACTTTAGTCTCCAACCAACCTTCAAAACACCGGCTCCATAAATATTGTTTTACGTCAAGCACAATTTCGCACTTCTATCATCTCTTATTGATTTGCTCATTATACGGTTTTCTAGGTAATTTTCATTTTCTTTGTAATCGTGTTAAGTTTGTTATTACTTTTTTAATTCCTCTCTAACTCTTGACTACACGTCAACGTACACCGGCTTGTCTCTATGCGAATACTTGTATGTTATAGCATCTCTCTCTGCGTCTGGCGTTTTACGCTTTATTATTGCTCATTGTGTAGTTATTCCGGTCATGTGTATACAAGCAATTATAGTATGTAGTTAGGAAAATAAAAATTATTTCTTTCATACATATGTATATGACTGACGGACATATAATATGGTATACGATATGCTTTTATTTGGATGTACGCTGAAAAAGTATGTCTGATTTCCCTGTTGTGAATGGAAGCGCGTTCATGAAGTCATTGAATGGAATTCAGTGCAGCGGTAAACCTTGAATATAAATCTGCATCTAACAAAACATCGGTTTTGCACTGCGTTAGTGAAAAATGTTTTAGGATTAGTTTTTGCATTGAACTGTATGGTGTAAAAAATTTGCTACCGTCGTATCTTATACAAATTTTTGAAGTTGAAGTCAGAATTTTCATTCGAAGTTGCAAAAAAAAAGTGTGGAACAGCTATAAATAAAAAATTAAGGAAAAAAACATTTATTTATTTTAATGGTTGTTTCCAAAGTAGATCAATGTATGCTAATTTGAATATTATATTCAATCTGAATACAATATTGTTGTTATTATTGTAGCAATAAACGTTTCCAAAATTTTTCTAGAATGCTGCCGACTTGGGAATTTTTGGAATAATAAAAGTGCGGATCCATTTCGGTTATGTAGAACCGACTGCCGTTGACATGGAGCTAAAGACATTCTTTAAGCCCCTTTAATAATAATATATATATAAATACCATATATTTGGCAGTGAACTCTTAAACTTTCTATATACGAATTATCTAAAAACAACAAACAGTTTAAAACTTTAAAATTGTATTAGTAGCTATAAATACACGAATTTTCGCATTAATTTGCAACGCATGTTCACTACTATTTTGTTAAAAATGCCATGTAAGTTTTATGTTCGAACTTCGTCAGCGCAATATTTGCTTTTAGTTTTTAGCATATAAATATTAATTAAGTACTAATACTTAAAATTTGTTAATTTAATTATAAGGCATTTCAACTGAGTGTTTCAACATTTATCGGGTTGAAGCAAGCAGTTTTTAAGTGGTTAGGAAAAATTTTCTGACGTTAGAGGAGTCAATATTTGCAAATATGTATGTATTTGAAGTAATTTCTGAACAACACAAAACGTAAAGAAATAAACGTTAAGTGCTAAAATGTCAGAAATACATTTTATAGCATAACAGTAAAAGCATATTTGTGCAATTAAGTGATTAATGTAGAAAAGTTAAAGTATGCTAGGATTTAAAAATTGATTTCTCTTTTCGAAAAAGAATTCTAGAAAAAAAGGTAATTGTCAAAACTTTTGCGCTCGAAAAACACGAAAAAAATATTTTAAATCATTTTAAATTTTTACTATTCACTGGATAATCTATTTTTACTTGTTTTTTAGTTGCCGGTCGCTGATCCATTTCTGGAAAAAGTAAACCTCTCCGATTTTGGTAAGTTCAACAAAAAATTGAATAATTTAATGTTCATACATATGTATGTATAAAAATTCGTACACAAACACAATGCCATTGTGTATCTAGCGAAATATTTATTTTATAATTAGCACACTTCCGTAGAAACGCAGAAACGGTTAATAAAATAAAAAGTAACTAAAAAAATATAAAAATTTAAAACTTTAAAATTGCTAATAAGTTTTAAAACAAAAAAACAATCAACCAAAATCGTTACAATATTTGTATAATTAAGATATATACATATGTACATACATGGTATAGCTATAAATAAGGGAATGTATTCATTACACCATCTACCAACAGCTGTAGATAGAATCTGTTTAATATAAGCAACAAAAAAATATTATATCTATTTCATAATCATGTGAATTAATTTACAAATTAAACTTTAACAAATTAATTTTTTATGCTTTAACATATTTTATTATTTATTTCATATTTTACGCTGGCACATTGTCAAAATGCCAAGTATCGGCACACTTCTTAAATTGATACATACTTCTTGTATATATACATGTAGCTTTTGTTGTAAGGCATTTTTTTAAACATGCTTATCGCCAAATATATGTGTTTGCCACTCCTTCAAAAAAAAAAACAATAAATATATCGGCTACGGATTAACCATTGGCAGCGACGGAAATTCTTTGACTTGTGTCGACAACTGACAGTGAATAGCTTACATTAATCAGGCTGCCGAACGAAACGTCGCATATAAATAAAATTTTTCATACTCGAAATATTTTAATAATTTCATTTTAGATTTAATATTTCGCAAAATATATCCAAAATATATATGTGGTCGTACGAAGATTAGTTTCTGCAAACGGTCGAGGGCTTAAAATATCTAAAAAATTTATTTAAAACAAACACTGAAAATTTGTATGTGTTGGAGTGAAGATGTTTTTTATTTTTGCACTACAATTCGCAAAAAGAGGGAAATAAATTGACATTTAGAAGTAAATTTTCATTAAAATTCCTGTCAAAAGATCGTACAGTTAATAAGGAATACTAAAAGAATTATTAAACGCTATGAAACTTTTTTTATTGTTTTAGTATTGAAATACAAATATAATATAATGAAAATGTTGACTCATTTAGTTAAATTTTATATATATAATTTTAATTATTGGGAGAGTGATATTTTATATAATTTTGTTTTATTTTATCCAACGACGAGCAGTATCTTGATTTCATTTTGATAGCGAGCTATGTATATTGGGGAAAGACAAAAGCTTTGCCAAGCCTTTAACTCTTACCATTGTACTCAAATCACCTTGGAAGCAGTCGCTAGATGTATACCGAATAAAACCTTCCTCAAAAAAACTTTTTTTGTGTAAAAATTGTGATTCAAAAAACATTTTGTAATTGTAACCCGGCAGTTGGCGCATTAGCATTCAATTATCTGATTACATGTCTTAGCGCTGTATATATAAATTAATTAGCATGGTTTTGGCAAATGAACAAATTTCACTCCCAGGCACACCCCTATTATTATTGTAGACAATTCTTCGCCTTAACGTTTCACACTCTTGTAAATAGATAAATCATACATACATATGTATATCAGTATGTACATATATATTTCGTAAATAAGAAATAATTTTGAATATTTTTACGCTGTTGCACCGTATTATTGATTATTCTTAGAAGACTTATGTGTTTTATATTATAGGTATTCGTAAGGTTTGTTAATTATGCCGGGATTTTCTCCTGAAAGTGAAAGATTTGAATCTAAGCTTGTCTAAATCCTAATTGGCTGTAGCATGATGTAGATCAATTGAAATAAAATTTATTCATGCATTTTTAGTACTTGCATATTTTTTAATAGTAAATAGTGCAATAATAGAAACAATAATAACAAAATATACTTGGCATTATTGGTTAATCCAAAACAATTATCATCTTAATTATTCGCGTATTTTGACGTTTGTTTAATCAAAAATTGTCATTAATCAAGAAATTGAATAGTTTAATCTATGATTATATTGATTAATAATAAAGTAAATAATCACGCAACTTTAATATTTTTATGTACATAATATATATATACAAGTATATATATATACGAGGTGTGTTCAAAGGAAAAGGCGAATTTTGATTGTCGCGTGCTGTGTACATTCGATTATCGATATTTTTTTTTTGTTATAATCGGACACATATGTTTATCATGCGCTTACATTAGGCGACAATTTCGATTAGTAGTTTGTTTTTGACAACAGAAAAGGTTAGTCACGTTTTTGTGTGCTCTTCGATTTTTTTTACCAAATTTTGAGCAAAACCGCATTAGTTGTTGAATGACGTCAGCAACGATCCAGGTTTGCTCAAACGGTTCATAACTGGTGACGAAACGCGGGTATACGGTTATGAAGGAAAGCTGCCGGATGAGCCAAGACTGAAAAAGGCACGCAAAGTTCGATCAAATGTGAAGGTTTTGCTCACTGTTTTTTGTTTTGTTTTTTGATTACAACAGTGGGGTGCATCATGAGTTCCTGCCAAAAGATCGTACAGTTAATAAGGAATACTAAAAAAAAAGTATGAAACGTTTGCGTGAAGCAATACGGCTCAAACGATCGGAATTGTGGGAAAACAAATCGTGGATTCTGCATCACGATACTGCACCAGCTCACACATCAATGCTTATTCAAGATTTTTTGGCCAAAAACAAAACCGTAATCATTTGAATTGAAACCACAATAACTGCTAAAATATGCCACAAAGTACTGTCCATATTAAAAGTACACCTTAATGTTCATGTAAATAAACAAGTATATATGTACATATTTATTATTTACATACATCAATATATGTATGTATATTGGCAGTTTTGTATACTTTTATTTAAAAATGTTTGTAGACATTTATAAATTTTTAATGACATTTTACACACATTTGGCAGCACATTTATTTTGTCAACCACCAAATGTGGTTGCTTTTTACAGCTTATAATTTGCCGCAATAAATAACAGCGACAATTAATTATTATACATAGGCGCTTATTTTTGTGTAGCTATAAGTATGTGCAACGCCGAGATTTATATTTGCACACTTTGCAATAATAAACAGTTTCAAACACTCGTATAAATACGTGCATATAAACATATGTGGATGTATAAATATATGCAATATATACGAGTATACATCTAATTTTTTTCACTTGCATTTGTCTAATCGTCCGTCTAGATTTATTGTAGTGATCATCGCATTGAGTGTATCTCTTGACTGTTGACTCTGTGTAACATAAAATCCTAGCCTCACTCGAATTTTAATTGCCGCAAAAATTGTAGCAACTCAATTTCTTTTTTCTTTTATTCAGCTTTTCGGTGAGTGTTTTCATTCTTTTGCTACGCTAATGAGTTCAAAATTATCGTAGCCTTTTCTCTAAAAACACAATCGCTTTGTACTATTTTTCGTGAGAAAATTTTCAAAAATATCAAGATCACTCAATTCACACACCTTCAGTATTGTGAGCGCTGTTGGCCTGCTGCCCCTATTTCTTCAACAATTTGCAATTTCATCTTTTTGTTTTGTTTTGTTTTTGTACGAAAATCGATGTAGAGGATTTTCCCCAATGCCGAAGCTGTCGGCGTTTGTGAGCGCTGATAGAGGAAAATAGTATCTATAAATGATCGTGAAAATTTGCGCGCACTACAACAAATGTATGGTAGTGATCTATTGGTCAGTCTGTGATAAAATTTCGAGACGTTTAGAACGAAATTTATTTCAGCAAATAGATAAAAACAAACGTAAATTAGCACAGAAATTATGGGTGAAAAGCAAAAAGGCTGAGCGAAAGTACATATGTATGTTACAGTGACAGCGGCGATGACGTCTAACTCAATTGTGAAAACCATGGAAATTTGGTGTTTATAAATAAGAAAAATGGAAATTGTCTTAAAGAAAAGTAGAGCCCTATAATGCCAATTACCGTGGATAAATCGAAAATAAATAAAAAGATATGCGAAATAGAAAGCTGGTGTAGTGATAATGATACAATATTTAAAAACATGTTTTGTTTTGAAAAATAAATTTCAGTATATATGTTTTCATAATCTTATACAGTTACAGAGTTACACTTAAATTACTTCTAAAATCGCTTTCGCTTGTTGCAGAAGGAGAATTCCAAATTTTAACTCGCTGATTATGCTAAAAAAATATGAAAATTCTACAAGAATACATGCATCATTAGAAACACAATGAAGTGCATTACTAAAAAATTAAACAAAAAAAATAAAAATAAATAACATTTGTCTGTAATAAATAAATTAGATTCACCTGCTGAACCAATCAAGCGGATCGCTAAGTTGTGTGTTGAACTAAAAGTGTAGTTAAATGAAAAGCTTACATTTTAAACACCATGAACTGTTTGTCTGAATTTGCGAAATATTTCGTAAATGACAAAGACTAATAGATAACAACAACAATAACCTTCACCCCTTTGTGCCAAACGAAAACGAAAACAAAAACACAAACGAAGAGCTAATTAATAAAATTTAAAAACAAAAATTAAATAAAAAATGCTTGTAAAAAGCGAATGTTGTGTAAAAGTTAAAACCGAAAAAAGTAAAAAAAAATTAAAATAATAAAAAACACTAATAAAATAGTAAAAAAAATTTTATTAAAAAAAAAGTCCAAAGCAGTTGCCGGCACTCAACTCAAACATAATATTGTATATAACGATCGACTTTATCGATTGTCCGAGTAGATATCAAGAATTCTGCTCAAATTTTATGGAAAACCTTAGCAAAATTTCTCTTATTTTCCTTAGCCAATTTTCCATATTTTTGCTCATTCGAACTTTAGAAAACGAAACGGTTGTATGTGCTTTCTTTATCCTGAATTTATAATACAAGAACTACAACTTTCGCTCATTTTTCGCTTGATATATCATATTGCTAAGCTTGATATATATGTTCTTTTAACACATTTAACAGTTGTTTTTTTTTCTCGCTAGACACGTTGCCTACGCCATGTCGAGTGGTGGGTGTGTTTTTGGCAGCACCTACTTTCTATCAGAATCTTGTATTTTTTGGCTTATGTTATAGCTAAAGCATTGATAGCGTAGAATATTGCTTATACACCCGCAAGTATGCATCATCATCTATTTACAAGCATACTATACATATAGTTGTATACTATACACAACTACCTATAAAATCACATACATATGTATATGTATTTATATCCATACATAGGTAGGTATGTGCGCGCTTAAAAAGCAGCGTGTGAACATAAAGAACGAAATATTTGATTTTCCTGCATTTTTTGCTTTTTCATATTATTTTTGAAGACACAATTAGTTTTAATTTTCTAATTTTTATATTTATTTACTTCTTTTACGTAATTTTAAAGATCCATTTTTTAATATTATTGCCTATACGAGTATAATTTTTATGGTTTAATTCCATTGGTGTTTGTGTTTTTTATGGACCAATTTTATTTCGTTTTCAAAATACTTGCTCGTGGCGTGTGTGCCAAAATTTCACTTTAATCTGGGATGTTTATACAGTTTTTTTTTTTGTTTAATTTCTTAATCAAAGATAAAATGTAAAAAAAAAAATTTATTATAAAAAAAAATTAAAAAAAAGAAATTTTATTCGATCTCATTTCTTACGATTTTTTTTTTTGCAGTGTTTTTAGATCTATGCTTTTAATTAATTTTTTACACGATTTTTCAGTTTTACTGTTCAGAATTACTTAAGCTACTAAACATATTATTACAAAATATTGTAAAACATTTTAAGTTAGCCATTTGTAGTAGACAATTCAAACTAAAATCGATTAAAATCAGTTTGCAATGAATTTATTTGTTTCACTATATTTCTTCTGCAAACTCAATTAGATGAAAAATATATCGCATGTTATTTTGTTAAATAATTTACTGCTTCTCTCTCATGCTCAAAATAAAAAACTGTCAGTTTGAGCAAATAATCAAAAAAAGTTATTTTAATTGATGAATTGATTTGTCCAAAGGCAAAATCAACAACAAAAAATTCTAAAAAGTCAATGCAGACAAGTTGAAAGCGAACCAGAAATATGCAAATACCATACATATTTGGCTGATTAAATTAAAAATGGCATGAAAGGGCGATAGCTAAAAAATTTTGGATTGACATTTTTTCATTATCATATTGATTATTTTATTTATTTTTTTTTACAATATTAATATTTTATTTTTATATACCAATTTAATTGAAATTGTGTTGAATAAATTAATAATATTAGAATACAAATTTAAGTAATTACCAAAAGATAAATACGGTAATATGTGTCTGTAACTGATTTACAACCTATAAATATGAGTATATGATTTTATGTTATGTATGTATGTATCAACATTTTATTTTCTAATTTATTATATAAATTGCGCGCAGGAGCGGCAAAAAAAATTATTGATGGATGTACAGACGTGTAATTACCACATCAGATTTATTTGAGTAGTTAATTGCAATAATTTTGACGGCTATGCAAAATTTATTATAGTTCTATGTATCTATATACGAGAATCGTATGCCATACCATATAAGCTAATATGTTATAGATATATATATCTCCCCATGGAGAACAATATCTGGCGCACTGTGCGTTGGTCGCATTTTTATTTGCATTTATATCTTATTTAGAACTTTGACTATCTCTTATATACATACGTGCATATGTACAAATGCATATAAATACGTTTGTATTTGCTTTCGTCTGGTGTTTATATGCGAGGGATTCTCTTCTGGCTTCCGTTGCTTTGTCCAATACATTGTTTGGTTGCCAAAATAAATTTTACAAAACTATTTGCCTAATTTATTTAGCGATAACCAGAAAACCGCATGGCGTGCTTACCCAGCAAAAATAATTAAAATGCACATTTGATTAAAATTTAAACAGTGTTTGTTTGAAAATCGTCGAACGGGCGTAATGTGGGTGTCAGGCATACACATATCCATGTATGTAGTCATGTTCGTATGTAAGTACAATACTTTTAGAAAAACATGCGTAAAATGCATTCGGTTTAATGTTAATTGACGCAGATGACTGGTGTTTATTGCTTGATAATGCGGAAATAATATTTTCCAGTCACTTAAAAAATTTCAATTTCGTTTCGTTCAAAATAAAAAAAAGAAATCTTTGAAAATCTTCATTTATGAAATGTTGCTCTCTCTGAATTTTTTTTATTATTATGTGGAAAATAATTAACACTTATAACTTTTGTAGAGGCTTGGTCGAATTTTACTCAAATTTGTGTCGTGGGAGTTATGCGCTATGCAATAAATTTAAAGTTCTGCAACCAGCAAGCCATCTTCGAACGGCTGAAAAAATTTTATGCACAGTTTTTTTTTTTTTTTTGAGAAATACTAGGCTACCGAGCTACTACTTTGCTATTTATTTTTTTGAGATTTTTAATCTTTCGCAACCTAGCGCCTATGCCAGTCATGTACTTAATTAATACAGTCGGCAAGTCGGTTTGCATTGCAGTTGACGAGCTGTGTAATTAAAATCGTACAAAATTGTAACAAATTCGCAGTCTTAATTTAAATATTCAACCGATTCTATCCTTAAAATAGGTTCTGTCCTTAAAATAGGTTGGTATTCATTTGAAGATAATAACAAAAATTAAAATGCAAAAAAGTATTTATTTCAGCACAAATGAAAAGAAGGCTTACAAAGTTATTGCAAGCTGTCAAGGAAGTAGATTACTTCGTAGAAAACACTAAAACCGCAGTTTACTTTAACAGTTAAAGCCACACCAGACAATATAGACCAGAAATGTAACGGTTAATTTTTCAAATATTGCCATTATCTAACAGGCCGTCTACACTTGTGGTAACTCTCGCTTTGGTTGTATTTAGCCTTTGGCCAAACCTTAGTGAACGAACAAATATTTTATAAAATTTAACTGGATAAATGTGTTGTTGCTTTTACCTACATGTTGTTGACTAGCAAGCAATGCTCAAATATAGCAAACTAGAAGTCGGAGATCGAAGCGACTTTAAAAACATACATATGTACCTAACATATAATCTAGGTAATCTGGTTCCGGCATTAGCGAATCTCTTATTTATAATTTTTGTTTTAAATAAATTTTTAAAATCTCCCACTATCCCAAGCATTGTTTGCTTTATACCTAACTTTTTATTTATTGCGCCGCCCATTACATTACGTCTGCTGCTACTTGTTCAGTAATGTTTGTTGTTGTGTGCAATTGCATATTGTGTTGATCCCTAGCGTGTGCCATATAAAACTTGGTTGCTCATTTTCATTTTGTCAAGCTGTATATTGTTAAAATAAATTGTACTTCATTTTCATGGGACTATGCGCGATGCACCGACAATGGGTAGAAAAAGACGAAAAAAAATTTTGCAAAAAATAATAATAATAAGTATACCCCCATGTTATTGCATATTTATACGAGTATATTGGTATGTTTTTATGTTAGTACAAGTACAACTGCTGCAACTAGGTGCTGAATTGTTTATTGTTGGTTTTGACATATGCTTTTCGGTTGCTGTCAGTTGACGTCTGAGCGTAATGATGTTAATTGAAATAAAAATACATAAATAAATTACGTACATATTTGTTTATAGAGTTGTTAATTATAGTGTGTTAATGCCACACACAATTTTCATGGCAAATAGAGCGAAAGACAGGTTTATTTATATGTTTTTTTTTTGTTTAATTTCTGACTTTGGCGCTTTGGTGCGGGTAGATCGGTGAAAAAAATTTAATTACGATTTTCACTTAATAAATTATTTACATTTTTGTTTTGTTTTTGGTTTTATTTCATTTTATTTGGATTTTTTGTTGGTGAGACTTTCTGCATTCAGTTATTAACAGCAATATCACGAACTTAAAATTTTGTTTACTTTTCTTTCTCGATTACTACTTTATGAAAACCTTATTCTGGCTATCAATACAGCACACTCAATAAAAACGTAAATACATCAGTATGTTAATAAAATACAATAATTAAAACAATCTGCTATGAAATTTACGCCTAGACTCCAAGCGCTGCTATATCCAATTTCATTTTAATTAAAGCGCAAAGACAACAACATATAAACGTTTAATAATAATAAACAAAACTGTATGACCACATAAAAATTACAAAAAAGTGCTGAAAGTGAGCGGCGTTGCGTCAAAAAACACATGCAACATTAAATTAAAAAAAAAAGTACAACAAAATTGATTTCAAAAACAATTTTCAATAGCTACAGAATTTTTTAAAGTAAAAAACACATTGAAATTTCTTCAAATCAAATCAACGGTAATGCGCCAGCCAATACATAATAATTTTTCTCCACAAAAACATCAACAACGAAAAGTAAACACATTAAACGCCGCAACAAACACTCTCGCGCAACACGCTGGCAACATTGTTGCGCATTTAACGCGCAACATTTCCACATTTTACACTGGCCAAAAGCGAAATTCACGCAGCAGCTGGCAATTGTCGTTGCAGTGTTGCTGATATTTAATTTACCGTTAGGTATATAATCTTCGCCCGCATGTTACAACTTCATTTCTATTCCAATCATGCTGGTCGTCTGGAAGTCGGTGGTGGCTCAAAGTCCACGGATCTTTGGTGGGCGCAGCAATACTATCCGTTAGATAGTATAAAGGAATTTGAAACGGTATCGGAGAGATGGAAGAAATGTTTGGGGCAATTACTCAAAACAGGTGGGAGCGTGTGAAAACAATGGGAATACAAAAAAAATAGTTAAATGAAGGAAATATATTTTTTGAGTGGAAAAGAAATGATTATAGGTTTAAAAAGTAATCTTGCAGTAAGTAGGCAAACAAATAAACAAAAGAAAATTATATAAAGTTAAAAGCTTTATAGTTTTGTGATAAATTTATAATATTTCAAAATACAGACAAAAATTTAAATTATAAAATAAAAAGTAATATATTAAAGAAATGAAAAATGAAGAAAAATTTCCGCATAATTTAATTTTTTCAAATTAAGAAATTTGCATAATTTTGTTTTAGAAAAAGCTATGAATTTAGCATGTCATTTTCAAAAAATAGACAATTTATATAATTTTATGCATATTTAATTTAAAAATAATTATGTTATGTTGGTATATCATCAAAATTTAACTTCATATTAAATTATTGATTTAACTACGTATACGATTTTTATTTTTTCACTAAATTGTAGCTTGTATTCGCTATTTACTTTATTAATATATAATAAGAAATGGGTATCGCTTTTATATTTTTGTTGCTGTTGTTGCAGCATAAAACGTTCGCAAAATAGATATAAGCAAGGCTGCCGAGGTGGCGTGCCAAATTTGCACGTAAATTCGAACCCATTACCGTTTTTTTTTTGTTTGGTCGTTTTTCTGTTTCTGTAAAACACAAATATTGTGCAATATATTGTACAAATGAAAACTC
Source organism: Bactrocera oleae (assembly GCF_042242935.1). NCBI lineage: Eukaryota > Metazoa > Arthropoda > Insecta > Diptera > Tephritidae > Bactrocera > Bactrocera oleae. The sequence goes on along the minus strand of NC_091536.1, from coordinate 19,550,824 downwards.
GTTATTTATCTGCAATTA